>NW_027361703.1:40605000-40827500 GCF_039654945.1 Dendrobates tinctorius | reverse complement strand
AAAGCTTGCACAATTGTTACATGTTTACAAAACCCTGTCTGTGTTCCTAGTGTGGAGTTTTTCCCATTTACCAGTGGACTCGTTTTACATGTGTTTCGTGTCCGTTGTTTTATTGATGGTATGCTATTCATTTGCAATTTGATAAAAGTGCTTGCATTGATGTTTCCTGGGTTACAGGCTTTATTATATGCCTATGCACAGTTACATATGTCACAATCACAATAGTGAATATTTTAATGTTTTTAAAAGAAGTTTGTGTGTTTTTTGTTATTTTCTATGTGATTTCCATGTTGTGTGGTGATCCCCCTTTTTGACCTATATCTTTTCTCTTGTTATGTGGCAGATACTGTTTCAGTTCTCTGCGCCTGGCAGTTATGACACTCTACACCAGGCTTATATGGCACTGTGCATCATGCTTTTATGTCACTGTGCACCAGGATGTTAGGGAACGCTGCACCAGGCTGATATGGCACTGTGCATCATGCTTTTATGTCACTGTGCACCAGGATGTTAGGGAACGCTGCACCAGGCTGATATGGCACTGTGCATTAGGGTACCGTTACACTAAGCGATGAACCAGCGATCCCGACAACGATATGGATCGCTGGTGCATCGCTAGGTGGTCGCTAGTGAGCTGCCACACAGGCAGATCTCACCAGCGACATCGCAGGGGTCGGGGGTCGCTACTTACCTGTCAGACGAGGCAATCCTGCGTCCTCCCGCCCGCGTCCACGCGTCGCTCGTCGGCACCAGCAGGAAGCCCAGCAGGAAGTGGCCGACGAGGAATGGTCCAGGACGTTTTCGCGCGATCAGCGTTAGCCAGTGGGGGAGCCGATCACAGGTAAGTATCAGACATAGCGATATCGCTAGCGATATCGCTGCTGTGTCACAAAAACCAGTGACGTTTCAGCGATATTGCAAGCGATCTCACTGTGTGTAATGGGGGCTTTAGGCTTTTAGTGCACGCTGCACGAGGCTGTTTTGGCTGTCTACACCAGGCTGTTATGACACTGTGCATCAGGCTGTTAAAGGGAATCTGTCACCCCTTTTTTGAGATATCATATAATGATATCATTCAATTGTGTCACATAAGGATTCTCTTAGTACTTTTGCTTCCCCCTGACCCCGCACCTTTCATGCATAAATACCTTTTTTATATCGGTTGAGATGTATGTAAACTGCCACGGTCCGGTCCGATGGGCGGGGCTTATTCAACTGCTCCTCCCTCCCTGTCTTGCTCTACATAATGCGTAGAAATGCGTAGAGCAAGATAGGGAGGGGGGAGCAGGTGAATAAGCCCCGCCCAGTGGACCGGACCGCATCAGTTTACATACATCTGAACCAATATAAACAAGGTATTTATGCATGAAAGGTGCGTTGTCAGGGGGAAGCAAAAGTACTAAGAGAATCCTTATGTGACACACAATTGAATGATATCATTATATGATATCTCAAAAAAGGGGTGACACATTCCCTTTAAGGCACCCTATACCAGGCTGTTATGGCACTGTGCACCAGACTATTAGAGAAGGCTACAAAAGGCTGTTATGGCTCAGAGTAAAATGGCAGCACAACGCATGATATGTTATTTATACAGGCCAGGTCACGTGTTGCGCCTGTCAAATACTTGGCATGGCTGTGATGGCTCCGTACGTGCCCACAGCATAAAAGCTTGTTTATTGGCCACACTGAAGCCTTCCAGTTAACTTAATTTGGTACTGAACCCTAACAATAAAATGGAATTCGAGGAAATAACAAGTGTTCAGAGTTTGGGAATGGATAATGTGTGTCTGATATGAACCGAGATCTTTACAGTTCGGGTTCGCTCATCACTACTCCCAAATTGAGGGCAACATAAGATAGGGATAGATTCATTGAATCTAGAGATGGGTCAACTTCCTGGGCTTCTTGCTGTAGTTCTGATAATATCATTGTTTTATCTACTTAAGGTTTGATTGTCCTTTCAATTATGAGCTCTATGCAAACCTGTCAGCACCACTGATTGACAGCTTTGTACCTACACTATGTATAGACAGAAAGCTGCCAATCAGTGGTGAATGGCGTTAGGCAGAGCTCAAGAATATCAATGACCACATAGCAGGATCTCATTCTTGAGAGGACTAGCAGAGCTGCAGCAGAGAAAACTGATTTATGAAAACAAGTAACACGCTGGTGGAATAAGGGTTTCTGCCCCTTTATTATGTTGCTCTCAAAGGAGGCAGCAAAAAATGCTGACAGATATGCTGTCCAGCATAATATTTTTGGAGTGTCACAAAAATTAAGACCATGAGGCACGCTTACTTCTTGTCACAATTATGAATCCAACATAAGTGACTCTTGTGGTCAGCGGCAGCTCTGGAAGAGACTGCATCATCTAGATGTCACAGGACCTCTGGAGCTTGTGATTGCCTACAGTGGTCAGCTAACTGGAACAACACTCAATAGATGTTTCTCTGGTGACCTGTTGTTTACAGTCGCCTGAATGTTGCAGCCAATCACAGGGCTCAGCGGTCCTGTGACATTCGGATGATGTTGTCATCACTTCCAAAGACGATGCCGACCATTGGTGCAGCCTGCGCTGGTTCCAAAGGAATGAAAGGAAGTGAATATGCCTCAGTTTTTAATTTTATGCCAAAGATTTTTTTTTTTAACATAGGACATCACCTTGAAGACTCGGTATTTACCAAACACACAGACTAATATTTCTTGTTTGGTCCTCTTATATGGTTTTACATGGAATCATACAGGTGTCCATTTATTAACAGAGATATTTTATAGGATCATTTTCTAACAGTTGAACACACAGTTTGCTTCTTTACTAAGCATTTGACATCCCAGCAATGAAGAGCAATGGAAAATTGAATCCCTATGGAGTCGTGGGATAAGCAGCTAGGAACAGGTTGTTGCTATGGAAACCTTGCCAGGAAAGCCTCTTGTTTGCTTGTGAAGTAACCTGTTCAGCTTCGGAAGCTTCACTGTACTGTGAAAATAATGCTCATATAAACAAAAATATTTGCCCCCATTATCTCTGGAAGGCTCTGTGATTAGCATATACAGTATGTTCTCGGAACGTGTGATGCAATGAGAGCAATCAAGTATAAGAATCCCTCATGCATAAACCGTCTTGCTGCTCACATACCTGTAGTGTCATTCTCCTTATGTTTCTGGAAGACTGGACATCTTTAGAGCTCACACATTTTAAGCACATCAAGCAAAGCACTGGGCTCAGTATTCTTGTTTCCAGTGGCTCCCAATTTAGGAACTGAATTTCCTGATGATAAAAATGCTATTTAGCCAAATTTATATATAGCTAAATTGGTGCGTTTTTTAGTTGGTATAAATTGATAAACTAAACCTGTCAAAGGTGAGTGGCAAATTCTCAAGGTGGGCACGCCATATTGCTAGGTGAAAGAAGCGCCACTGAACTTCCTGGTAAACACCTTATTTGAGTGATGCGCCACCTTGAATTATTAATGTAAGGGGCTCATGGGATTGTGTAGCCACCCACCTCCACCCACTTAATACTTTCCTTTTTTCCTCTTCTAATTTTACATTGACAGTTTTTTCTTTAGTTGGTTTATTCCGTGCCTCTCCCCCCAGTTAGAACTAACCTTCTAGATTATTCCTTTAGGCCACGTTCAAGCGTTCAGTATTTCATAAGTATCTTACCTCAGTATTTGTAAGCCAAAACCAGGAGTGGGTGATAAATCCAGAAGTGGTGATGTGTTTCTATTATACTTTTCCTCTGACTGTTCCACTCCTGATTTTGGCTTACAAATACTAATGTAAACTACTGATCAAATACTGAACATGTGAACATGGCCTAACAGGTAATGCATGCTTGCCTTGTTTAATAGTAAAATAATTGTACAATAATGCTGAGTATTAGATAGATGTCTCTTAAAGGGGTTACAACGATTTTAATAACATTTGCCATATGACAGGTAACATGCAAACGTGGCCTTAAAGTCTTGTGTTTTGGCAGATTTCAACAACAGGAACCCCAATAGGATACTGATTGGCTATTGAAGATTTTAAGTGGTATTCCTGGTGTATTTAAACCCCTACATGCTGGTAACCAGATTTCACCTCTGGAGCAGCTCCTTGTACAGAACTATTGAATCAAATGCTGGCAAAAGTGGAGGAGAGCAGTGGTGAAGAGATGACTTTAGGGAATAGAATAGTCTTGGTGTTGTCCTAACCCAGCAACAGAAGAAGCCAGCGCTGGAATAGGAAGAGGCGGCGCCCGGGTTAAAAGAAAGAGCTGGCAATGCATCACAGATCATTGAAGAGGATCCAAAAGCAATTTAACTGCAATTCACCACCGGATTGCCAGCAAAGGAGAAGAGCTGGAAGGAAATTCATGTTACAGGCAACATCCCCTGGACAAGCACTAGAAGGTCTGCAGCAAGGACCAGAGCTGCTCTCATCTGTGGGTGTGAAAACCTTTTGAGCAGCAATCAGGGCTAGTTAACAGCGCAGAGGGTTGTACTCAGACCCAGCAGTGATTGGTATTGCGCCAGGAGCAATTTTAGAGCAAATTATGCTTTCCATAGTCAAATACTTTGCAGTGAGACAAAAATTTTATAGTTGTAACCCAACCCATGCACTTTTAAGCCACTTCGTTTTTAATGAGTTTGTGCAGGCCAATTTTAATAATGCTGCGAATGCATGGGTTAATCTTTCTAGCACAGTAAGTGGTGGAAAGGACATGGTTAATGTTTCAAATAAAACAGGCTGCTCTTGGTCTAAAAAATAGCTAGCCTCTACATTTTGTTAATGGCTCAGGTATAGCTGTGATTTGCTTTAAAGAAGCCATAACGTTTGGTATTTTCACATTGGATTCCACCTGTCACCTGGTGTTAAAGAGAATATTTGGCATAATGAGTATGTGGATTTATTTTCCCTTTTTCGTTCACTTAAAATAGGTTTTAAAGGGGAGGAGAAAAAGAAGGTAGAGTACAATAGAAAAGATAATGTGGTTAAATCTTTTCACAATTGGCTGAAAACGTCTTGCATTCTATCTTCTGTTTGTATCTTCTTCCGACTGTATGATATGTGAGAATTTGAGTAGAAGGTGTAATCTCTACCCTTAGGGTTGATAATACGCCAGATGTCAACAAACTGCAATTGGTGCGTGTCTTTTTTCAGTGTGGATCCTGTAGGAAAACAATGCGTTTTGCATGGGCTTTCTCGAAACGTGCGTCGGGGCTGCTGCAGGACACACACACTTGCAGTCAAACTATGGGTAAGACATGCATACCTCTAGTCTTGTTTTTTCATTAGGATTGGGTCTGTCACACTAACAGTTCAGGAATTATGGAGACCACTATATAATCCTTTTTCTTCTGCACTTTACATGCCCTAAGCACTTTTTTGTACTAATTTTGAGTAAAACAATTCTATATTGAGGCTTGCTAGTCTTGTCTATGCTGTTACAACAGTGTTGTTTTTGGTTCTTGCACACATGAGCTTTTGTATTACGCTTTGTCCTTTCTGAGTTTGTATACTATATGCTATTTGCGTAATTTATTTGGATAAATAAACTATTTGTGATATTTTTAGTGAATTTTGGACTCTTTTACTCCTTTGTTTTCCTGTAGGAGTCATGCTTGTTTAGAGTGCCCAATGAAATATTCTTCTTGTCCTTAAGATAGGCATTATTTTGCAAATTGATTTTTACTGGTATGTATCAGTGGATTTTGTTCTTATGTCTTTTTCAGTGTGGCTAGATGGCTGGAAGGGACGGCACCCCCCACTGGTGTCCAATATGGAGTTTAGAGAGAGGTTATCGTCACCTCCGATGGTCATTACTCCCTCTGCAAAATCAGACAGTACTTTTAAGAAAGAACGACATGTATTAGCTTGACCCCGATTAGGGGCATACCATCCCACGATCGTGTACAAAGCAGAATAAATTGTAAGCTTAAGAATGATGTATCGCCCCTCAGTACCAATGCATGTGTCAACAACTGAGTATATCAGGGATTTATGCACTGCTATGGAGACCCCCTGTGATTACGAGTTGGCACTATGGTGTCATGAGGTAAAGTATCGATCTCTTATGGTAGGAACATGCTTTGTTTTAAAGTGAGTCTCCTGCAAGGTTAATATTTGTAACTTTTGTTTATGCGTCCCATACAATATCTGGGACCTTTTCTGGGGGGTGATAAATCATTTCGTGTAAGGAACCAAGCTTTATTGATGGCATTATTATCAGTGCACAAGTTCAAAGAAGGAGAAATAGAACGAAAGATAGAGGAGGAGAGAAAGTAAAGGGGTGAAGAAGGGTAAGAATAAAGAGAAACAAGAAAGGGGAGGAAAAAGGAAAGGGATAAGTTTGATCTGAGAAAATAATATGAAAACTTGAAGCTAAAGTAGCAATGCCCATTCCTAAAAGGTGGGGCTCAACCAGTGTGTATGTCTGGGAAAATGTTATATAGAAATACTATACAACAACCAGCAGGATATAGTGCCCCCCTTGTGGGAAATGGGTTTTTCAAGGAGAGAGCCTTCCCCTGAGCTGATTCTACTCCCATTACAAACATGTTTCTCTTCTTCATTTGTTAATCACAAACTTCAGATGTAGATTAATAACGTTCTCCTGTTGGCTGATGCAAGCTTAATCCATTTTATATAAGCTGTGTGGCTGGATTGATTTAATAGCTAGGATCTGCAGCCAACACCAGCCAACACAATCGAAGGATAGTCTCATTGAAACAAACAAGCGAATAAACTTAACTCCATGTGATTATGGATTAGAGATGACATCCTCTGTTTTTCTATAGAGAGATCCAAACAGATCTCTGATGTTCTCAGTCAGGAGAATTTGGAAACTGATGGTCTTCCCTTCTGATCCTCATATGGGCTCTGTTGTTACGTCCTCTGGGGTCTCTTTGTCTCTGTGGCGGAGGCAGGGGCGGTTTGTCCCAATAAAGTGTTGCAGGCAGAGAAGGCCACTCTGAGACCCTGACTGATGGAAAATGGAGAGCTGCTGTGAAGGCTGGAACACTGCTTGGGTGACTCAGTATATGTACTCTGCCCGCCATTCAGATCTGCAGGCGAAAAGGAAACCGCCAAGTATAAGGAATGTTGCATGAGCGAAGTATTTCCAGTAGAGGCTTCCAAGCCTTTCTCTACTGTAAGGTCTACCTGGATAAGTCTAGGAGCATTTTGACAGTTTTGCCTTGGTGTTGTATAGTTCCCATTGTGCGAGCTTTGGCTATTATGGCGTCTTTTTGCTGGTACCTGTGGACACAACATATCACATCCCTGGGGTGTTCTGGATCTACTGATTCGGGGCCCAGCGCTCTATGGGCGTGATCAAATTGTGTACGAGAGTCCTGAGGGACATTGACAATAGAGTTAAGAAGATGACAGAGTTCTTTGTCCAGTTCATTTGATTCAATCATTTCAGGTAGACCCCTAATTCTTATGTTATTCTGCCTCCCTCTGTTCTCAGCATCATCTAATAAGTCTGCAAGGTACTGTATTTGGGGTGACTGAGATGCCAATTTGGTGTTCTGAACTTCTATTTTGTCTGCTATGAAAGAGTTCGAAGTCTCCAATGCTGTGATTCTCTTTCCCCATTGCTGAACCTCATTTCTCAGTGAGGATAACTCATATCTGTAGGAGTTCTCAAGTCGAGTGATATATTGTTCCATGTCCTCCCTTGTGGGTATAGCTTGAATTCTATTGTTTAATTCTCTCAGGTAGATCATTATTGGGTTAATGCTTGAAGTTTGTCCTTGCTGTTCCTCTCTTAAGATGTTATCAGTGGGAGGAGGTGTGGAGCAGCTTCTGTCTTGTTGAAGGTGTTGGGAGTGTGACAGGGATATGGTCTGGTCTGAGGGTTCCCATGTCCTTCCCTGGCTGATGTTACTGTAGCATGTGTTGTCATTTGCATGTAATTAGCCTTAGGATCACAGTGGGGCGTATAAGGAAGTGATTACCTTCTCCCTCATCATTGACTATCCCTATGTTATCTTCCTGTCTGTTATCTATGTATTCAGACAAACATACAGGGCTACAGTACCTTGCAAAAGTATTCGGCCCCCTGGAAATTTTCAACCTTTTCCCACATATCATGCTTCAAACATAAAGATACCAAATGTAAATTTTTGGTGAAGAATCAACAACAAGTGGGACACAATTGGGAAGTTGAGTGAAATTTATTGGTTATTTTAAATTTTTGTGGAAATACAAAAACTGAAAAGTGGGGCGTGCAATATTATTCGACTTTGTTGCGCCACCTTTTGCTGCAATTGTAATGTCACGTGTGACTGGATACACCGCCTCCAGCAGGGCAAATTTCTATAACACCCGTGAACCTGGATACACCGCCTCCAGCAGGGCGAATTTAAACAGAGTTAAGGGAAACACCGGGGAAACCGTTACAATGGAGGGCCCTGCAATAGGGAACGGGAACGTGGAGACCTCCTGCACTCCCCTGAGTCAGTGTCCCTACATTCCCGATGATCCCTAGGCAGGTTCCACACCTGGCGATGAGCTGGATACCTCAAATCCCTAGCTCGCCCTGCACCTATCCCTCTCTAGTGAATTGGACGGTGCAGAAACTAATCCCACCACTGCACTAATACACACACAAGGAAAGTAACAAACAGGGAAACACACCACTTACTGTAGCTTTGCTCTGTTGCTATTGTTCCCACCAACAGAGTACAGCACCAAAGTTCAGCTTCACCCCTGAAGCTCGACACCTGAATTCAGCTTCCGCCTGAAGCAATTACACCAGAGCTCCCCTGAGCTGCAAGGAACTCCTCTCTGTAGTTCCTTCCTTCCCCAGACTTGATTGGAAATGAGCAATAAACACCCACCCCTGAGTGAGACCACCTGCTACTTCTTTATAGGTAGCAGCCAGGGAATCACATCTGCTTCTGCTTCAATATCACATGCAATAACACTAGCGGCCACCGGGGGCAAATAAACTAAAGTAATCAGAGTGTAATGACCCTAACGGCCACCGGGGCAAAACTAGAACTAAAACAACCACAGTGTAATGACCCTAATGGCCACCGGGGGGCAAAACTAGCTTTAAGCAAACAGCTTAAAGGAAAAAAAAAGGTTACTTGTGCAAAATCTGTCATAATCCAACCTGGATCATGACACAATTACAGCTGCAAGTTGCTTGGGATATGTCTCTTTCAGATTTGTACATCGAGAGACTGAAATTCTTGCCCATTCTTCCTTGGCAAACAGCTCGAGCTCAGTGAGGTTTTATGGAGATCGTTTGTGAACAGCAGTTTTCAGCTCTTTCCACAGATTCTTGATTGGATTCAGGTCTGGACTGGAATTTGCCATTCTAACTCCTGGATACGTTTATTTGTGAACCATTCCATTGTAGATTTTGCTTTATGTTTGGGATCATTGTCTTGTTGGAAGACAAATCACGGTCCCAGTCGCAGGTTTTTTGAAGACTCCAACAGGTTTTCTTCAAGAATAGTCCTGTATTTGGCTCCATCCATCTTCCCATCAATTTTAACCATCTTCCCTGTCCCTGTTGAAGAAAAGCAGGCCCAAACCATGATGCTGCCACCATGTTTGACAGTGGGGATGGTGTGTTCAGGGTGATGAGCTGTGTTGCCTTTATGCCAAACATAAGAAATGGCTTTCTTCTTGCCACTCTTCCATAAAGGCCAGATTTGTGCAGTGTACGACTGATTGTTGTCCTATGGACAGACTGTCCCACCTCAGCTGTAGATCTCTGCAGTTCATCCAGAGTGATCATTGGCCTCTTGGCTGCATCTTTGATCAGTCTTCTCCTTGTTTGAGATGAAGGTTTAGACTTTAGAGGGATGGCCGGGTCTTGGTAGATTTGCACTGGTATGAAACTCCTTCCATTTCAATATGATCGCTTGCACAGTGCTCCTTGGGATGTTTAAAGTTTTGGAAATCATTTTGTATCCAAATCCAGCTTTAAACTTCTCCACAACAGTATCACGGACCTGCCTGTTGTGTTCCTTGGTCTTCATGATGCTCTCTGTGCTTCAAACAGAACCCTGAGACTATCACAGAGCAGGTGCATTTATACGGAGACTTGATTACACACAGGTGGATTATATTTATCAGCATTAGTCATTTAGGACAACATTGGATCATTCAGAGATCCACAATGAACTTCTGGAGTGAGTTTGCTGCACTGAAAGTAAAGGGGCCGAATAATATTGCACGCCCCACTTTTCAGTTTTCGCATTTCCACAAAAATTTAAAATAAGCAATAAATTTTGTTCAACTTCACAATTGTGTTTCACTTGTTGTTGATTCTTCACCAAAAATTTACATTTGGTATCTTTATTTTTGAAGCATGATATGTGGGAAAAGGTTGAAAAGTTCCAGGGGGCTGAATACTTTCGCAAGGCACTGTATCTCCCTTCTGTTCCTGGGCTTCCTCACCACCATCTTGCCTCTGCAGGAGGGTGGTGATTCTCTCTTCTGTGCAGCCACAGGGTCCACAGCTTCCCCTGGGGCTTCTCCTCTACCCCTCCAGTCTCTGCACATGGTAGCTCTGGTTTGGTGTCTCTGGACATCAGCAGACTGTCTAGGGGAGGGGGTGTGAGTTCTTTTCTAAGTCCGATGAGAGTTGCATTTGTCCAGAGGTGGAGGGTACTGATAAGAAGTGCTTTGTATCTTGCAGAGGTTGTGCCAGGATGAATGGATTAGTATGCTGATGTCCTCTCCTCTTCTTAACACTCATTTGTGGGTTTTGTGGTTTGAGATAAGGTGTTTTGCTGTGGGTTTCTTCAGCTAAGGTCAGGAGCGAGGTGAACATGCATCTCTACTCCTCCATGGCCAGCCATGCCCCCCAAACATTTATTTTTTATGCCCTTAAATCAAACTCATATCACACAAAATACAGCAGTTAATAAATAACATTTTCCACATGTTGAATTTACATCAGCACAATTTTTGAAACATCATTTTTTTGTTAGGAAGTTATAAGGGATAAAAGTTGACCAGCGATTTCTAATTTTTCCAACAAAATGTACAAAACCTTTTTGTAGGGGCCACATCACATTTTAATTCACTGTTAAGGGGCCTATATGCAGAGGTGTATCTAGGTTTTCTGGCATCCGGGGAAAGAATTCATTTGGCGCCACCCCCCTCCTCCCGTAAAGCACATATGCAGTTTGAACACTTAGTCACGTGCCGACGAGCTGTTCTCCCTAATTCGCTCAATGTTCAGTGAAAAACAGAGAATCAGGGAGAAAAGCTAGTTGTCACATAACCAGTCAGTAAGTCTGCCACGTGCCTCATATAAGTGTGTAGCATACAAGTGTGAAGCTCAAAATTTATCCAGAATTATGTATACAGACTGCACCCTGCCATCTGACATCATTGCACTCTAATCAGCATGTCTATTTATCTGCTCTCCCTACAGGTACATCACCCAGCTTTCCCACACTGATCTTTCCTACCTCAGCCTGTTGCAAAAACTTGGCACGTCACCCAGTTTTCCCATACTTTCAAACTCTGATTTAGTGTCTTTTATTGTATGTATGTTTGGTGAATAGCGGTTGCGGTCCCATAGTATGCCTCTCTGGACTTGTCACCAAACTTTTGGAGTATTGATAAACCCTTTCTATGCTGTGCTCTGTTTCCTCACATCAACTGGTTCAATGACGAGGTCGTCAAACAATGCTACGTAACACATAGAGTCAGTCAAAAAAAAGTTTATTAGCTTCAATAAAGATATGGGTTGGACAGTGTCACTTCTGTCATTAGCCTTCCGCTTACTCACAGGTCTCTGCTGGTCTCAATCTTCCAATTATAATTTCTGATTGGACATCTATCAACCATATTTGAAAAGAGATTAGATTTAGCTCCAGTCAAGGTGTAAATAAAACGAAGGCTGATCGGCTACATGTTACTTATTTCCTATAATTTAATATCATGTTTACATGTTGTGGTGAAGTAACCACTGAGTCTGCTAGGGGGCGCTGTGTGGATGTCCCAGGAGAAAGGATGAATGGCAGAATACGGAATGGTCGTTATGTATCCCAAAGTGGGTGGCTTTGGGATGGAGACTTATGTGTTGTTCAGCAATGATATTGCTGAGGTGTTGCTTCAATGTATAAGGGAGAAGTCTCCAGGTAACTAGAGAGATGGGCGAGCCTGGTTACCTACAAACCTACCCAGGGGTGTGTTTAAGAGTGTCATAATAAAGTATATGTGTGGCTGTGAGTAATAGGACCTTTAGTCAGGTCATAGCCATGTGATCACCTGTGGGTGTGGTTATGGACTATATAAGGTACCTGAGGTACAGTCACATGAGAGAGAGCAAATGGATCTGATTGGGCCATGTGGAAGGTCCCGGCAGGCCTATGTGGAGGAAGGTGTGCTACCTTCCTGAAGACCACGTGCTGAGGCTGCTGACCCGGTCAGGCCTGTGGATATTGGCTGTATGTGAGGACGGATAAGCCTCCTGTGTTTGCTGAGGCTCCAGGATTGAGCCTGAAACAATGGACACTTATACTTACTTTCGCCTGAGCTAAAGGGTATTCCTTATGTTATGTGCTGGTTTATGGGTTGTGGAGCAATAAACCCTATGAACTTTTAAAGGAACGTGCCTCCTAATTGTCTCCCGTTGCTCCTGGGCAAGTTGAATCCCTACAATGTTTAACCCCTTCATGACCACCAATGGTAAAAGAATGTAGGCACTTGCAGGGTTTTGTGCAGTGCTGACATTTCTCTTCGGTTGGTGGTCTTGCAGCGTTTTGAGCCCTCAGAGTCCTGCACGGGCTAGGATTCTGGTACAGAATGATAGCTCTGACTGGCAACATTATCAGTATCTGATAAAATTCAGCAAATAATGAGTTAGCTGTATTCTATGTGACACCACGTTAATAGCAATACCAGATATATACAGTATATATTTGATTATTTCTGTGCAATGAATACATTGCTGAAAAAAAATTTTTGTAGACAAATCTGTGGCGAGTAGAGATAAGGGAAAAGTCTAATTTACATGTTCGTGTGGGTCTTCTTAGGAAACATAAGTAACCTAACTTGGCTAACAGGTGCAAAAATGCATCGAAGACATGCCAAAGCTATGTTCCAACCTTGAGCTTCCAGTGAGTTTTTGATATTGCAGATTATCTGCACCAATTCAATAAAATAGGTTACTTGTTTTTTTACACGTGTTTTACCGCATTTTGCAAATTTTGCCTTTTTTTCACAAACATTTCAGATAAAGCTGTTTTTTCTTTTTGAAACTTCCTGGTATTTGGTCTTGACAAAGCGTTATCGCTATAGCCATCTGCAGATCTAATGCTTTTTGGTGTGTTTCTGCTACAAAAACTAAAATCATGTGTTTTACCTGTGGATTTTCCACATCTTATGCACATAAAACTCAGCATACCCACAAGAGAAATTGACCTGTTGTGAATTTGAAAATCACACGGAGGTCAGTTAAAAAAAAGACAGTGCTTAGGAGATTTCTATAAATCCCAGTCCCTTTACTGAAAACCTTAAGACGCCACATTCAGGATGTAAGCGGCATCACTTGTTTTAGTAGAAAACTTGTTTTGGGGATTAGGTACCATCGAAATCTACCCAAGAACATGCAATGCTTTGTGGATATGCTATATAATACGGATACATTTTCAAGCAATCTTTGGAAGGGTTTTATAGCACTGAAATGCACCCAAGAAGACGTTATACTTTACGGATGAGTAATTGAATCCAGACAAATTTTGAAACTTTTTTTGGAAGGTTAGATATTACATAAATTTACCACAGACCTCAGAATAGTGTATGGCTGATGAATTTAACCAAGCTAAATTTTTTAATTTTTTTTGAGTGATAGATATCACAGTAACGTACCCCAGATCATGAAATACAGGATGGCTGAGAAATTTAGGCATGCAAAATTATTGAATGCTTTTTTGTACTGTTAGATATCACATAAATATACCCCATACCAAGGCATAGTGTATGGCTGAGAAATGTAACACAGATACATTTTTATAATTTTTTTTTTGATTGATAGAAACGTACACCACACCACGGAATACTGTTTTGGTGAGTAATTAATTTAAATATTAAATGTCTTTTTGTAGTGTTAAGGACCCGTCACACACAGCGAGATTGCTGATTTTGTGATGCCACAGCGATCTCACCAGCGATCTTGCTGTGTCAGCAACCGCCCCCCCCGCCGGGTATCGCTGATCGTGCAGGATCCTCCTGGGCCGTTTTCTGATCGTTGGTCTCCCACTGGCCAGCACGCATCGCTGCGTGTGGCAGCGGGAGAGCAACAATCAGCGACGCTGGGAGCTGGTATCCAACGTAAACAGCGGGTAACTAAAAGCTGCACGGCTCTTAAAGAGCTGCGTGGCTCTTAGATACCTGCTGTTTACCTTGAAAACCAACGTGTACACTGGTTTCCAAGGAAAACAGCGGGCTCTTAGATACCCGCTGTTTACATTGGATACCAGCTTGCTCTCTGGTCCTGATCGCTGGTGGGTGTGTCTATGTGACAGCTCACCAGCGATCAGCTAACTATGTCTCAGTGATCTCATCCACGTCGGATCGTTGGTGGGATCACTGGGACATTGATGCGTGTAACGGGGCCTTTAGATATCACATAAATGTACTCCCACACCGCAGAATACTGTATGGCTGAGAAATTTAACCCAAAACATTTTTAAATGATTTTTGGAAATGTTAGATATCAAAAAATGTATCCCACACAATGAAATACTGTATGGGTGAGTAATTAAACCCATAAAAAAATTAAAAGCTTTTTTGTAGTGTTATGCATGTTAGAATCTATTTTGTTTTGACCATCCGCCATCTTGGTGTGGTTTTCTGGCTGCTGGTCTTTTTCCTCTGGGGTCTGGATTTGTCTTAGGTCAGGTGATTGTATCATCCTTTATTACCCTGCACCTGCCTCCCAGTCCTTGCTGGACAACAGTGTTAATCTGCTAGAGTTCTGGCTAGGTGCCTTGTTTACTTTCTGTGTGTGATTTTGTGCAGTTCTGGGATCTCTAGTTCTGCCAGTTTTTTTTGTTTTTCCCTTTGTTTCTGCAACACCCGCTATTTTCCTACAAGGAGGTTACCTGTTTTTGCTTCCCAGTCCCTAGACTTCCCAGGGATTCCCTTTTCCCTACCTACAGGTCTTTGTTTGAGTTTAGTCTAGGAAACGTCGGTGGGTCTATTCACAAGGAATAGGTCGCCCACTCCATCGTAGGGTTACAGCCTAGTCCTAGTGCAGGGTCAGTTTCTCCCGCATCTACCCTAGTCCTTGTCAGGAACACCGCACTGAACTTGCTGACTGAGCCAGTGCGCGTGTCCTGAGTAAAGCGAACTGTGCTCAACGATACCTGTGGAGCAGGCAGCAGCCGAGTAGATGCGTACTTCAGAGCCGCAGGACCTGAAGCACGTGACTGCTAGGGGCGCGGCCTAAACTCCGGGAAGCTAGGAGCAGCAAGAGAACTCCTAGCAGGGTAACTGCGAGACAAAGTTACCAAGGGGCATAGACAGGGAGAATAGTCAGGACGTAGCCAATGAGTCACACACAGAGATAGCTGCAAGGTACAAGAGGGGAGAGCAGAGAGTAGTCAGGTCACAGGCAATGCTTCATACACAGAGATAATAACGCAGTACAGAATCAACAGGCAAACTCACAACGGGAAACAGAACTGGGTCAGAACCATATAAACAAGCTATAACAACAAACAAGCATAGGCACACAGGGGTCATCACACTAGGCCAAAGGCAAAAGTATAACTGGCAGGGATTGAAGCTTCCCAGGGGTTTAAGAAGCTCTCCCAGAACCAGAAAGAGGCAACCATCATGTGTGCAGGTCAAAACCTGCACTGAGCTCCAGACATTAACCCCTGACGTGCAGCTCAAAAACCTGCACTGGGATCATGACAGTATTCCCCTCTCAGTCTTCCCCGGGTACTTGGCATGGAAAGCCCGAACTAGGCGATCTGCATGTACAGAGCGAGCATGGACCCATGAGCGCTCCTCTGGTCCATATCACTTCCAGTGGACCAGGTACTGCAAAGAGCGGCGCACCCGCCGAGCATCCACAATATGTCCGACCTCATACTCCAATTGACCCTCCACCAGCACTGGAGGAACAACAGACTCAGAGTCCTCTTTGACAGACCCTGCGGGTTTCAACAGAGATTTATGGAACACATTGGATATTTTTAAAGAGGCGGGGAGACGCAACTTATATGCCACTGGGTTGACTATCTCCATAATCTCGTATGGACCAATGAACTTTGGTCCCAACTTAGCTGATGGTACCTTTAAGTTGATGTTACATGTGGAAAGCCAGACCTTCTCTCCCACCTGAAACATGTCTCCCGAAGTTCTCTTTTTGTCAGCAAAATATTTGTATCTCCCCTGGGCCCGGATATTACGCCGGACTTCAGCCCAGAGGTTTTTTAACTGTTGAACGGACCCCTCTGCCCCTGGACAACCGGGATCCACCCGTGAAAACTCCCCAAAATGCGGATTAAACCCATAGTTAATCAGGAATGGGGACATGTTGGTGGACTGACTCACCCGATTGTTAAAAGCGAATTCTGCCAACGGTAACGCATCACACCAATCCTCCTGTCTGGCGGAGGTCAGACACCTGAGAATTTGTTCCAGAGATTGATTGGTGCGTTCTGTCTGACCATTACTCTCCGGGTGATATGCCGACGAGAAGGAGAGTGAGATGCCCAATTTCATACAGAGCGCCCTCCAAAATTTGGACACAAACTGCACACCTCTGTCAGACACAACATTCAGGGGTACCCCATGCAATCGGACCACATGCTGCACAAACAACCTTGACAATGTTTCTGCTGAGGGTAATGCTGCCAAGGGAATGAAATGGGCCTGTTTAGAAAACCTATCTACCACCACCCAGATCACGGTATTACCCCTGGAAGGTGGAAGGCCGGTAATAAAATCCATGGAAAGGTGAGTCCATGGCCTATTAGGAACCAGTAAAGGTATGAGTTCCCAGCCGGTCGGTTATGCGAGCTTTTGGAACGGGCACACATGCCACAAGCAGAAACAAAATACTTGACATCTGACCATAGTGAAGGCCACCAAAAACCCCTGGCTACTGCCTCTCTAGTGGCCGTGATACCTGGATGAGCACTCAGCCTAGACTCATGAAACTCCTGCAGAAGTCTAGGCCGCAACGAATCTGGAACAAACAGTTTATCCCCTGGCCTGGTTGCCGGAGCTAGGGCCTGAGCCCTTAGAATTTCTTGTTCCAACTCCGTTGAGACCCCCGCTACTACAACACCCCTGTGGGAAGAATGGAGGACGGCGGCTCAGGGGGAGACACTGGATCAAAACTTCTGGACAAGGCATCCGATTTAACATTTTTGGACCCCGGTCGAAAAGTAATGGAGAACTGAAATCGTGAAAAAAAGTGACCAACGGGCTAGTCTAGGAGTAAGCCTCTTAGCAGATTCAAGGTATGCCAAATTTTTGTGATCCGTAACAACCGTGTTAGGGTGAGCCGCCCCTTCCAAAAAGGGACTCCATTCCTCAAACGCCAGCTTGACCGCAAGAAGTTCTCTTTTGCTTACATCATAGTTTTTCTCAGCTGAGGAGAACTTCTTGGAGAAGAAGGCACAGGGTTTGAGATTGGTAAGGGTGGCCGGACCCTGGGACAGCACAGCCCCCACCCCCACTTCAGAAGCATTCACCTCCACAATGAATGGTTTGGACGGGTCTGGTTGTACCAACACCGGGGCAGATATGAAACATTTCTTAATCGCTGAAAAGGACTCCTTAGTGAGTACAGACCAATTTTTTACATCAGCGCCCTTCTGGATAAGATCCGTGAGTGGTTTAACCACTTGTGAGAAACCTTTAATGAATCTTTGATAATAGTTCGCAAATCCTAAGAAGCGCTGGAGCTCCTTGAGATCTCGAGGCTGAACTCAGTCAGCGATCGACAGCTCCTTCTTAGGATCCATACGAAACCCCTCACAGGACACAATCAACCCCAAAAAAGACAGTTCCTGTACAAAAAACGAACATTTTTCCAATTTAGCGAACAATTGGTTGTCCCTGAGTCTCTGGAGAACTGTCCTTAGATGTTGCAAGTGAGATTGACTGTCCGGGGAATACACCAAAATGTCATCCAAATAAATAATAACAAAACAGCCTATCAGGTCAGAAAATACAACAATGATGAAATTCTGGAAAATAGCAGGTGCATTAGTTAACCCAAACGGCATAACCAGGTTCTCAAAGAGTCCTTCTGATGCGAGGAATGCAGTTTTCCACTCGTCCCCTTCCCGAACCCTTATCAGATTGTAGGCCCCCCGCAGATCTAACTTGGAGAACCATTGGGCCCCCGCTAACTGGTTACATAAGTCTGGGATGAGGGGAAGCGGGTAAGTGTTCCTAACCGTTATCTTGTTAAGTTCTCGAAAGTCGAGGCACAGCCGCAAATCACCATCTTTCTTCTTCACAAAGAAGAATCCTGCTGCCACAGGTGACACAGAAGGCCTGCTATGCCCTTTGCGGAGACTCTCAGCTATGTACTCCTTCATGGCTTGGCACTCAGGCCCAAACAAATTGAACAATCGAGCCTTAGGTAACTTGGCTCCGGGTACTAAATCAATGGCACAATCGTAGGGTCTATGTGGTGGCAGCGCCTCAGCCTCACTTTCAGAAAAAACGTCTTTGAAATCCTTCAGGTACTCCAGAATACCTTCCAGACAGACGACACAGACAAGATGTCCCAGGTTACCACATTTATCATTGCATCCCTATTGAGTGATCTCCCCTGTAACCCAATCAATGGTAGGATTATGGCGTTGAAGCCAAGGCATCCCCAGTACCAGTCCTGCAGGTAAGTTATCTAGCACAAGACAACTTAGTTTTTCCACATGAGTGGAACCCACTTTTAGAGAAAAAAGTTCAGACCTGCAATAGATACTGCCCTGGGTAAGAGGACACGAGTCAATTGCCACAAGTTTAACAGGATCCTGAAGCCTGACTGTCCCTATCTTATTGAGAGTCATAACTTTGGTATCAATCAGATTCACAGCAGAACCACAGTCAACAAAAGCAGTAGTCTAAACAGGACCATAACCAAGTTCCAGTTCCACCTGCAGCACCATTTTTGCACGTGAGGAAAATTGTACCTGAAGGTCTGGGTAGCCTCCTCGACTACTACCCAGACCTAGTCGTTTCCCGCCATCTTGGAGGATGATGGACAGGAGGGGCAGTTCTTCTTCCAGTGTCCGGATTCCCCACAATAGAAGCACAACTGCCTCTCCCGGCGGCGTCTTCTTTCTTTTTCCTCACAGGTGACAGCGCTCACCTCCATAGCCACAGGAAGAGTCCGGGTCTCATCTCCTCTGAAGAATAATGGTGTTTCCCATTGCATAACGCCTCTAGCCTGCAGTTTGCGATCCATGCGAACCGCTTGGGTCATGGCATCCTCCAGGGAGTCAGGCGGAGGATGGAGTGCCAAAGCATCCTTCAGACGTTCACACAGGCCTCTGTGAAACAGCCCCCGAAGGGCGTCATCACTCCAGGAAGTCTCGGCTGCCCAACGTCTGAATTCAGTACAGAAGAGAACTCCTAGCAGGGTAACTGCGAGACAAAGTTACCAAGGGGCATAGACAGGGAGAATAGTCAGGACGTAGCCACTGAGTCACACACAGAGATAGCTGCAAGGTACAAGAGGGGCGAGCAGAGAGTCTTCAGGTCACAGGCAATGAGTCATACACAGAGATAAAAACGCAATATAGAATCAACAGGCAAACTCACAACGGGAAACAGAACCAGGTCAGAACCATATAAACAAGCTATAACAACAAACAGGCACAGGCACACAGGGGTCAGCACACTAGACCAAAGGCAAAAGTATAACTGTCAGGGATTGAAGCTTCCCAGGGGTTTAAGAAGCTCTCCCAGAACCAGAAAGAGGCCACCATCATTAACCGCATGTGTGCAGGTCAAAACCTGCACTGAGCTCCAGACATTAACCCCTGACGTGTGGCTCAAAAACCTGCACTGGGATCATGACACTTCGATTTTCCAAACTAAATAACCCCAAGTGTAATAACCTGTCTTGGTATTGCAGACCCCCTAGTTCCCTAATAACCTTGTTCGCTCTTCTCTGCACCCGCTCCAGTTCAGCTATGTCTTTCTTATACACCGGAGACCAGAATTGTACACAGTATTCTAAGTGTGGTCGCACAAGTGACTTATATAGAGGTATGATTATTTTCTCCTCATGAGCATCTATGCCTCTTTTAATGCATCCCATTATTTTATTTGCCTTTGCAGCAGCTGTCTGACACTGGCCACTAAATGTACGGTACTGCTTCTGATATATCACTGGCACTGCATAAGTGGCGTACGAGTCCCGCTCTTCCGGCACAAAACCAAAGGACTTAAAATAGTGTTTGTACATTCTAGTGAAGCAGTGGTGTAAAAACAATCGTGCAGCCCCTGACCAGGTGCCCCCATGTTATATACATTTGTTTACAGCATACATTTTTTAACATTTACACATTTTTTAGCATTTTCCTCAGCCCCCAGACCGCTTTGAAGGGTCCAGCAGACAATTACTCAAATGTTCCATTGACTATCATTGGACTTGCTATTCGTACCGAATACCCGAGTATTAGGGTATAATCGGTACGTGTACAGCGAGTCCGAATACTTCAGTACTCGCTCATCCCTAGCTGGGATACATTGTTCTACTATATCAGAGACGCTTGCACAAATATGGCTTTCATGGAACAGTCATCAGGAGAAAAGTTCTCCTGTGTCTTCACCATAAAATTCAGCATCAGAAGTATGCAAACGAAATATAAACAAGCCTGATGTATTTTGGAAACAAGTCCTGTGGACTGATGAGGTTAAAATAAAACTCTTTGTACACAATGCTCAAAGGTATGTGTGGAGAACAAAGGGCACAAAATTTCAGGAAAAGAACATCTTGCCAACCATTAAACATGGGGGTGAATCAATCATGCATTGCGGTTGTGTTGCAGCCAATGGCACGGGGAACATTTTATGAGTAGATGGAAGAATAGATTCAATGAAATGTCAACAAATTATATTGATGCAAACATTACACCATCTGTAAAAAAAAAGCTGAAGTTGAAATGAGGATGGCTTCTACAAATAGATAATGATTAGTGATGGGCGGATTTGTTCCAGAAATGATCGTAAAACACAAAATCGGCACGAATATGACACATTTGGATTTGTGATCGGAAACACTGCCAAATTTGATAAAAATCGGAAAAAAATCGAAAACTTTGCCTCTAAAGTATTTTGAGCATTTTCCCTACGATAATGGTGGTGTATAATGACTGTGGGGCACATGTTTGATGAGGGTAGGGGGGTTGGCAAAGCTCAGAGGAGCGGAGTGCTTGTAAAAAGTTTTTCCTCTAACTTTACGTGTGCACATTGCAGCTTGCCAATCAGGGTGCAGGAAACATCCACAACGTCCAGACACAACGGCTTGTGTCACTGCCTGCTGAAATCACATGTCCCTTTCCATATAAAGAGCGGACATCTTGTTTAAGCACCATTTTGACAGTGTAACAGTGCAGAGAGGCTGCTCCTGTTTTCTTAGAGATTGTTTCTTGGTAAGATAGTTTAGCAGGATAGTGTCTTGTGTGGCTGTGAAATCAACCTTCCAGCATATTTTTGCCTTTACTGAGGTCCACAGGCAAAGACAGCAGGGCACATTTCATAGAAGTGTGTTGTGCACTGCTTCTATTGTGTTCCATGCATGCGTAGACTTTTCTAAATCTTATTTTATCACTTGCTAAATGTGAAACAGCATGCCACATCCCACCTTGTCATTTAGTGGTGTGGTGACATTGTTCTGTGATTTGAGCTGTTGGCCAGGAAAAAAAAATTTTTGTCAGTTGCTGCTGTGATTCAGCATGCCATATCTCACCTTGTTTTTAGTGGTGGTGAAATTCAATTGTCTGCATAGCTCATGCAGATTAAAAAACAATAAAAATTTCTGTTGCTAAACGTGATACAGCCCGCCATATTCCATGCTGTAATTTTGTGACGGTGAAATTAAGCTGTCTGCAGAGCTCATGGACATTAAAAAAATAAAAATTCTGTTGTTAGACATGATACAGCCCGCCATATCTCACATTGTAATTTTGTGGTGGTGTAATTTTTCTGTGTGTACTGTTGTACAGTAAGAAAAAAAAAACTCTTTTTTTGGCAGTTGCTAATGTAGTTCTGCATGCCATATATCGCCTTGCCATTCAGTGGCAAATTGAATTTGAAATTGTACTGCCTGCATAGCTCATGCAGATTACAAAGCAAAACATTTTTATGTTGCTAAACATGATACAGCATGCCATATGCCATGTTGCAATTTTGTGACGGTGAAATTGTTCTGTATGTAGAGCTGTAAAAAATTGTTTTTTTGGCTGTTGCTGATGTGATTCAGCATGCCATCTCCCAAGTTGTAATTTTGTGGCGGTGAAATGAAGCTGTCTGCAGAATTCATGCAGATAAAAAAAAATTCTGTTACAAACATGAAACAGCAGGCTAGATCTGAGTTTGAAATTGTTTTGAGCATATATTCTATTGTATACAGGCCTCATCCACAGTTGAAAATACTTTCTTCTGTTAGTAACGTTATACAGTAGGCTAGATGTCAGTTTGAAATTTTTGGGTGCTGATATTATTCTCCATACAGGGGTACACATGATAAAATCAAATTTTTTTTTACTACCGTGCTACCAAAAGCAGACTACATTTCCTATTCATTCTTTGGTGCACATATTGTTTGCCATATAGGGGTACACATGATAAAATATAAAATTGTTCTGTTACTAATGTGCTCCAAAAATCTGGCCAAATCTGAGGTTGTCATTCTCTTGTGCTCAGATTCTGCTGCATCAGTGTCACTAATGGGGCTCACAAACTAAATTCCCCATCAGTTTGTCTTTGGAGTGTGGGAGGAAACCAGAGAATCAGAAGTAAACTTGGGGAGAACATACAAACTCCTTGCAGATGTTGTCCTTGGTGGGATTTGAACCACCAAGGACCCAAGCACGGCAAGGTTGCAGTGCTAACCACTGAGCTACCGTACTTCCCTATTGTGGTATTGTATTCCAGCTAGGAATCCACATTTCACACTATAAATTCTTAGTGCTTATAGCGTGGTCCTTACTCCATGCCACATTTAACATTGGACAGGGCTTGGAGCAGTATTTGTTGCTTAAAGTTTGATCAGTAGCTGGTGGATGAGCGACTGGTACTCTGAGAGTTGTGCCAAATTCAGGCAACACAAATGAAGAAGACTCAACTTGGAGAGCAAATATTTCCACAAACTTTGGGCAGATACCACAAAAATGTGCCAACAATTTCTATTTATTTATTTTTTTAATCACTTATATAGCACCAATAATTCCACATCGCTTTACAGACATTAGTGGCAGTGTCCCCATTGGGATTCACAATCTAAATTTCCTATTAGTATGTCTGTCATGCTGGTGCCTTGGCAGGTTGGCATGAGCGAAGGGGTTGTGGCCCCACTGTGTCAGAAACCAGACTACCCTGGAAGGGGCGTGACTAGGACAGCTACCTCGGTCTTTGCTGATGCCTCTGATGGTGAGGTCAGGCTTGTGCAGCAGGTAGCTGCCAGGTGCCACTCCAGGGTGGTGTCTGGCTGTGGCTGCTGATCCCACTGGGGAACAGGATGCTAGGACAGATACAACTGACAGACAGGCAGGTGAGCACAACAGGCACAGCTGGTACTCTGGCAGGCAGGCACGGCTGAGACACAGGCAGGCGGGCATGACTGAGACACTAGCAGGTGGGCACAGCTGAGACACTGGCAGGCGGGCTCATCTGAGACACTGGCAGGTGAGCACGGCTGAGACACTGGCAGGCGGGCATGGCTGAGACACAGGCAGGCACGGCTGAGACACAGGCAGGCGGACACAGCTGAGACACAGGGACATGGGCAGGAAGGAGTGGTGTATGGAATAGGTAGAGACCTGTTCACACAGTAGGTGCAGGTACTGGTACTGGCAGGAAGGAGTTGTGTATGAAGGAACAGGTTTGGACCTGTTCACACTGGAAAAGAACCGCAAGGCTGCGGTGTGGAGCTGTAGTTAGCATCAAGAGGTTCAGCAGCAGAAGCAGAATGAAGCAGAGCCGCAAGACTGCAGAGCACAAGCAGAGCCGCAAGAGTACGGAGCAGGCAGAGCCGCAAGAGTGCGGAGCACAGGCAGAGCCGCAAGAGTACAGAGCAGGCAGAGCCACAAGAGTGCGGAGCACAGGCAGAGCCGCAAGAGTGCAAAGCACACGCAGAGCCGCAATAGTATGGAGCACAGGAAGAGTCACAAGAGTACAGAGCAGGCGGACTCACAAGAGTATGGCGCAGGCAGAGTCACAAGAGTACAGAGCAGGCAGAGCCACAAGAGTGCGGACCATGGGCAGAGCCACAAGGGTATGGAGCATGCAGAGCTGCAAGAGTACGGAGCACAGGCAGAGTCACAAGAGTAGGGAGCACAGGCAGAGTCACAAGAGTACGGAGCACAGGCAGAGTCACAAGAATAATGAGCACAGGCAGAGACACAAGAGAACAGAGCAGGCAGAGCCGCAAGAGTGCAAAGCACAGGCAGAGCCGCAATTGTACGGAGCACAGGCAGAGTCACAAGAGTATGGAGCAGACAGAGTCACAAGAGTACAGAGCAGGCAGAGCCGCAAGAGTGCGGAGCATGGGGAGAGCCACAGGAGTATGGAGCAGGCAGAGCCGCAAGAGTACGGAGCACAGGCAGAGTCACAAAAGTACGGAGCACAGGCAGAGTCACAAGAGTACGGAGCACAGGCAGAGTCACAAGAATACTGAGCACAGGCAGAGTCACAAGAGAACAGAGTAGGCAGAGCCGCAAGAGTGCGGAGCACGGGCAGAGCCACAAGAGTATGGAGCAGGCAGAGCCGCAAGAGTACGGATCACAGGCAGAGTCACAAGAGTACGAGCACAGGCAGAGTCACAGGAGTACTGAGCACAGGCAGAGTCACAAGAGAACTGAGCACAGACAGACGGAGAAGACAAAAGGATAGACACAGCAAGGAAAGAAGCCACAGACAAGGAGACTGAGAGACAGAGGTAGGACCAAGTTCAGACAAGGTAATGGTGTGAGACAAGGTACTGGAACAAAGACACAGAGAGCCGGATATACTGTCTTCTGGAGGGCAGAGTAGACAGGTGTGAGACAAGGCAAGGAACAAAAGCACAGGGATCAGGATATACTGCCTCCTGGAGGCCGGACAAGACAGGCAAAAGGCAAAGCAAGGAACAAGGACACAGAGACTAGGATATTCTGCCTCCTGGAGGGCGGAAAGACAGGCATAGAACTAGGAATCAAGCCTCCAGAGAAGGTGAAACACAGTACAGGACCTGGCAACTCAGCAGCAAGTCACTAGCTGAGTTAAGACATTGCACAGGCAGCTACCACCTGGGTGGAGCTGCCCTAAATACTAGAGGCATCTTAGTAATTGGCCAGGGACACATTAGACAGGTGCACCCTGATTCCATAAGAACCAGAGAGCTCTAGTGCCGCCCCCTATGCGCACAGCCAGGAAGCATGCAGAGAGCAGGCAGGAAGCAAGAGGCACACAGCATGGAGCCGGCAGCAGACAGAAGTCACAGCATGACTTAGAGCAGTGAGTAAGTTGGTGTGTGGGGGATGGGAGGCAATGCAGTGATGCCGGCAGGGTTGTTACAATCTCTTTGGCATGTGGGTCCAGGGGGACTGCACGATAGTTAGCGGAAGAAGTAGAGCGGTGTCTGGGCAGGAATACCGGCTCATTTGTGGTCCGGCATGTACATGCAGGTGAGTATGCCTGTGGCTGATGGTGTGTGTAACTTCCAGGGCCGCCGTACTGGCGCATGTGCTGGCATGCTTCCGGCGGCCAGGGTGGACCCGGGTGACATGGCGTGGCCGGGACGTGCCCTCTGTGTCATGGCTGGGGTGCGCCCCTAGTGACGCGGCCGGTACACGCCCCCTGTGATGCGACCGAGATGAGCCCTCTGTGATAACGTACGTAACTCCCAGGGAAGTGGCAAGGGGACGTGATTCCTGGGGCTGTGGGCAGGCGCATACGAGGGGTGCTGGGCTGTGGCCGTTCGGGTCGAGGTTGTCGGCCAGCAGGGGAACCAAAGGCAGTGGACGTGCCTGGCGGGTAATGGTCGAGGGGGCATGGGCATGAACTGCAGACCCCAGGGGAGGAAACACCTGGAAGACCACATGGAGGACCTGCTGACCAGGTGGACCAGGGGTGCTGGATTGGAGGAGCGGCCTAGGATATTAAATCAGGCCAGGACAAGACCAGGTGCTTCCACCCATAATCCCAGCAAGGTATCCTGGAGTCGCCAGAGCAGCAGTAGCAGGTGCAGAATTCACCCACACAGCAGCAGCTCATTGGGGAGCACCACTTGCAAGTGACCCAGCAAAGATCACGCAGCAGCGCAGGAGGTGGTCGTATGGGTGAAAGGAGGTCCAGTCAGAGGAGTGCCAGCAGATTGGATGACTCTTCAGCCTCTAGGGAGGATGCTTCGGCTGAGATGTGTCCCCCGCGCATTCCGGTACCATTAAGTTATGCCTCACTGGTAAGTGATCTTTGTGAAAGTTCACTTGGTGATGTAATCTTCCCCTAGTCTCTCCTAATTTTTCTGCTAGAGGAAGAAGTGTACTGCTAAGGACAATCATAAGGAGTATGCAATTTGCAGGGCCTTACTGCCAGATTCTTATGGGAAGAGACTGTTCCGGTCGGGTATTCAGCAGACAGTAGCGGAAGAAACACGAGACTTCGCTTCTAGCCTGAGAGAGATCATTATGGCAAAGGTTAGGGAAGCAGTGAGATCCCTTTTCCAGGAAGGTATCTGTAAAGCAAAAATAAGGACATTTCCGGTGTCAGACAGTGATAGTGACTCGGGTGAGGATGTCTCTGGTTCTTCTGCTTCGACTTCGTCCTCTTCAGATGCTCGGTCAAGCCGTTCGTGCTTCCCTATTGACTGAGTGAATAAACTGGCAAAGGTGGTTAACGCTACTATGGGGATTGCTGAGCCCAGACCAGAAAAAAACATGCAGGACGTTAGTTGAGAGGTCTGGATCAGAGAGCATGCAGGTCCTTTTCCCTGAATGACAAAATCCACTCTTATTCTTCGCGAGTGGAGGAGACCAGAATGAAAAAGTTCCTTACCGCCGGCCTTCAATAGAAAATATCCACTAGAAGAGTCTGTCTCGTCTTCGTGGGATAAAGCCTCAAAGATGGATGCAGCGGTTGCTAAAGCATCTAGGAAATCCTTGCTACCCTTTGAGGATATGGGAAATCTGAAGGACACACTAGATAAGAAAGCAGATAACTTCCTTAAAGGCGCCTGGGAGATGTCGGCAGGATCCCTTAGGCCGGCGGTAGCAGCCATCGGTACAGCCAAGTCTTTGATGGCCTGGCTGGACCAGATAGAGACTCAGGTAAAGGATAAGGCATCCAGAGAAAGAATTTTGGCTACGCTTCCCATGATGCAGGGAGCTGCAGCCTTTCTGTCAGACGCCTCAGCGGACTCAGTCAGGTTGGCGGCAAGAGCCGTGGCCCTTTCTAATGCAGCCCAAAAAGCTTTACGACTAAAGTGTTGGCCATAGGATATCCAGGCCAGGTCAAAGCTGTGTGCCGTCCATTGTGAAGGGGAACACTTGTTTGGGCCAGTGTTGGATGAACTCCTGGAAAAGGCAGGGGACAATAAAATGAAGTTTCTTAACCTGTTGATCCCTTCCTACGGATGTTCCTTCAACAGGAGAAGATTCACCCGTGGAAAACCCTCCAGGGACAAAAGCAGATAGGACAACAGGAAAAGAAAAGGTAGAGGGTACATGTTTGGCTCCTCCTGAGATCGCAGGAAACCGCTCCAATGACTGCCCGCCCAGGTAGGGGGAAGGCTGTCTGCCTTCTACTCGGCCTGGTCAAGGATAACAAATGGTAACTGGATTCATAATCTGGTTAGATCGGGACTAAGGCTGAAGTTCCGTTCAGTACCACAGGACAAATTCATGACAACTTTCACTTGCTCCTCATCTGCAGAACACCAGGCTCTGGAGTCAGAAGTCCTGATGTCATGATCCAGACTGGGTTTTAGGACTTGTCTCTCCTTTCCCTGTCTGGTCATGTCAGGGGTTAACTTTGTCTGCCTTGTCCCAGTGTTGGGTCTGCTATCTCTTATTTCTATTTCTTTTGGCGCTCCTCTGATTCTATGTTTGGGATTCCCCTTGGTACTACGCTACTCCTGGTATTGACCCGGCTTGTCTGACTATTCTGCTGCCACTTTGTGGTAGCCTCGCTGCAGTTCTGCTGGTCTGCTCTGATCAGGATTTCAGCCCTCTCTCCACTCTGCTGCCATCTAGGGGAATTTGCATTACTCTGCATTTACCTGCAGTGCTGCAGTGTGACACCTGGAAATATCTTGCAAGGCAGTTTTGGTGGAGGTACCCATGTCAGAAAGAGGAAGGGGGTTCTACTCCTCCCTCTCTTTGATTAAAAAAACAGACATTCTTTTCAGACCATTATTAATCTGATAAATCTGAACAAGTTCCTGATAATGCGCCTCATTAAGATGGAGTCTGTTAGGTCAGCAATAAAATTGCTCTTTAAAAATTGCTTTATAGCAATGATGGATAACACATATGTCAGGTATCCTACTTTGTGATCCCACTTATATGTCAGGGATTTACTTTCGTATCCCACTTTCTGGTTCTGGTTAGGAACTTGCAGTTCTCTGGCACTCCCTTACCCTCAGGTCAGTCAAGGAACTACACCTAGGATAAGTAGTCACCAGAAAGGCTGCCTTGCCATGTAATGGCTATTGGGCACTCTACAGTGAGGCCGGTATTAGAGTTGAGCGAAACGGGTCGAAAAATTTCAAAAGTCGCCGACTTTTGGCAAAGTCGTGTTTCACGAAACGAAACCCGACCCTAGGATGAGGTCGGCCATGAGGTCGGCGACTTACGCGCCAAAGTCGCGTTTCAAAAGTTTGTTTTGCGCTCTTTTTCAGCCAATCAGGATCCACGGACACTGTGGGCAACGTGATGACATAGGCAGGGGTCACCACCATCTTTCAGAAGGGCATGCAAGTGATTGGCTTGCTTTGGTGGGCGTCACAGGGGTTATAAAAGGGCGTGCACGCCGACCGCCATCTTACTTCTGCCGATCTTAGCATAGGGAGAGGTTGCTGATTCTGTAGGGAGAGCGTTAGGCAGGGAAGAAGAAAAAAAATTGCTTCTGCTGCTAGCGATTTTGCCTGTACAACACACCAGTCACTGTGTGTGCAGTGCAAGGGGAGGCTATATTGTGGTGGATCAGCGGTGTTGGTTGTTAGGCTGCCTTCTAAGGCTTCCTGACAGCTGCATTGCTGTTTACCCACTGCTCTGCAAACTGCTTTTTTAAAAGCAATCCCAATTTTTTTTTTGTCCTGCTGAGGTACTGAGCGTGCATTTTTTCACACCATACAGCGTCAGTGGGCCTCACACAATCCAAAAGTGTCCAGTGTCCACTAGTGTCTGCAGAAATTCAAAATCTCCCTTATCCTGTAGTCACTGTTTTCACACCTGTGCCATCGAGCCTGTGACATAGCGCTCTGATATTCAGTGGGCCTCACACAATCCAAAAGTGTCCAGTGTACACTAGTGTCTGCAGAAATTCAAAATCTCCCTTATCCTGTAGTCCCTTTTTTCACACCTGTGCCATCGAGCCTCTGACATAGCGCTCTGATATTCAGTGGGCCTCACACAATCCAAAAGTGTCCACTAGTGTCTGCAGAAATTCAAAATCTCCCTTATCCTGTAGTCACTGTTTTCACACCTGTGCCATCGAGCCTGTGACATAGCGCTCTGATATTCAGCGGGCCTCACACAATCCAAAAGTGTCCAGTGTCCACTAGAGTCTGCAGAAATTCAAAATCTCCCTTATCCTGTAGTCCCTTTTTTCACACCTGTGCCATCGAGCCTGTGACATAGCGCTCTGATATTCAGCGGGCCTCACACAATCCAAAAGTGTCCAGTGTCCACTAGTGTCTGCAGAAATTCAAAATCTCCCTTATCCTGTAGTCCCTTTTATCACACCTGTGCCATCGAGCCTGTGACATAGCGCTCTGATATTCAGTGGGCCTCACACAATCCAAAAGTGTCCAGTGTCCACTAGTGTCTGCAGAAATTCAAAATCTCCCTTTATAATTTTTTTTTTGATTGATAGATATCATAGAAACGTACACCACACCACGGAATACTGTTTTGGTGAGTAATTAATTTAAATATTAAATGTCTTTTTGTAGTGTTAAGGACCCGTCACACACAGCGAGATCGCTGATTTTGTGATGCCACAGCGATCTCACCAGCGATCTTGCTGTGTCAGCAACCGCCCCCCCCCGCCGGGTATCGCTGATCGTGCAGGATCCTCCTGGGCCGTTTTCTGATCGTTGGTCTCCCGCTGGCCAGCACGCATCGCTGCGTGTGGCAGCGGGAGAGCAACAATCAGCGACGCTGGGAGCTGGTATCCAACGTAAACAGCGGGTAACTAAAAGCTGCACGGCTCTTAAAGAGCTGCGTGGCTCTTAGATACCTGCTGTTTACCTTGAAAACCAACGTGTACACTGGTTTCCAAGGAAAACAGCGGGTATCTAAGAGCCACGCGGCTCTTAGATACCCGCTGTTTACATTGGATACCAGCTTGCTCTCTGGTCCTGATCGCTGGTGGGTGTGTCTATGTGACAGCTCACCAGCGATCAGCTAACTATGTCTCAGTGATCTCATCCACGTCGGATCGTTGGTGGGATCACTGGGACATTGATGCGTGTAACGGGGCCTTTAGATATCACATAAATGTACTCCCACACCGCAGAATACTGTATGGCTGAGAAATTTAACCCAAAACATTTTTAAATGATTTTTGGAAATGTTAGATATCAAAAAATGTATCCCACACAATGAAATACTGTATGGGTGAGTAATTAAACCCATAAAAAAATTAAAAGCTTTTTTGTAGTGTTATGCATGTTAGAATCTATTTTGTTTTGACCATCCGCCATCTTGGTGTGGTTTTCTGGCTGCTGGTCTTTTTCCTCTGGGGTCTGGATTTGTCTTAGGTCAGGTGATTGTATCATCCTTTATTACCCTGCACCTGCCTCCCAGTCCTTGCTGGACAACAGTGTTAATCTGCTAGAGTTCTGGCTAGGTGCCTTGTTTACTTTCTGTGTGTGATTTTGTGCAGTTCTGAGATCTCTAGTTCTGCCAGTTTTTTTTTGTTTTTCCCTTTGTTTCTGCAACACCCGCTATTTTCCTACAAGGAGGTTACCTGTTTTTGCTTCCCAGTCCCTAGACTTCCCAGGGATTCCCTTTTCCCTACCTACAGGTCTTCGTTTGAGTTTAGTCTAGGAAACGTCGGTGGGTCTATTCACAAGGAATAGGTCTCCCACTCCATCGTAGGGTTACAGCCTAGTCCTAGTGCAGGGTCAGTTTCTCCCGCATCTACCCTAGTCCTTGTCAGGAACACCGCACTGAACTTGCTGACTGAGCCAGTGCGCGTGTCCTGAGTAAAGCGAACTGTGCTCAACGATACCTGTGGAGCAGGCAGCAGCCGAGTAGATGCGTACTTCAGAGCCGCAGGACCTGAAGCACGTGACTGCTAGGGGCGCGGCCTAAACTCCGGGAAGCTAGGAGCAGCAAGAGAACTCCTAGCAGGGTAACTGCGAGACAAAGTTACCAAGGGGCATAGACAGGGAGAATAGTCAGGACGTAGCCAATGAGTCACACACAGAGATAGCTGCAAGGTACAAGAGGGGAGAGCAGAGAGTAGTCAGGTCACAGGCAATGCTTCATACACAGAGATAATAACGCAGTACAGAATCAACAGGCAAACTCACAACGGGAAACAGAACTGGGTCAGAACCATATAAACAAGCTATAACAACAAACAAGCATAGGCACACAGGGGTCATCACACTAGGCCAAAGGCAAAAGTATAACTGGCAGGGATTGAAGCTTCCCAGGGGTTTAAGAAGCTCTCCCAGAACCAGAAAGAGGCAACCATCATGTGTGCAGGTCAAAACCTGCACTGAGCTCCAGACATTAACCCCTGACGTGCAGCTCAAAAACCTGCACTGGGATCATGACAGTATTCCCCTCTCAGTCTTCCCCGGGTACTTGGCATGGAAAGCCCGAACTAGGCGATCTGCATGTACAGAGCGAGCATGGACCCATGAGCGCTCCTCTGGTCCATATCCCTTCCAGTGGACCAGGTACTGCAAAGAGCGGCGCACCCGCCGAGCATCCACAATATGTCCGACCTCATACTCCAATTGACCCTCCACCAGCACTGGAGGAACAACAGACTCAGAGTCCTCTTTGACAGACCCTGCAGTTTTCAACAGAGATTTATGGAACACATTGGATATTTTTAAAGAGGCGGGGAGACGCATCCTATATGCCACTGGGTTGACTATCTCCATAATCTCGTATGGACCAATGAACTTTGGTCCCAACTTAGCTGATGGTACCTTTAAGTTGATGTTACATGTGGAAAGCCAGACCTTCTCTCCCACCTGAAACATGTCTCCCGAAGTTCTCTTTTTGTCAGCAAAATATTTGTATCTCCCCTGGGCCCGGATATTACGCCGGACTTCAGCCCAGAGGTTTTTTAACTGTTGAACGGACCCCTCTGCCCCGGACAACCGGGATCCACCCGTGAAAACTCCCCAAAATGCGGATTAAACCCATAGTTAATCAGGAATGGGGACATGTTGGTGGACTGACTCACCCGATTGTTAAAAGCGAATTCTGCCAACGGTAACGCATCACACCAATCCTCCTGTCTGGCGGAGGTCAGACACCGGAGAATTTGTTCCAGAGATTGATTGGTGCGTTCTGTCTGACCATTACTCTCCGGGTGATATGCCGACGAGAAGGAGAGTGAGATGCCCAATTTCATACAGAGCGCCCTCCAAAATTTGGACACAAACTGCACACCTCTGTCAGACACAACATTCAGGGGTACCCCATGCAATCGGACCACATGCTGCACAAACAACCTTGACAATGTTTCTGCTGAGGGTAATGCTGCCAAGGGAATGAAATGGGCCTGTTTAGAAAACCTATCTACCACCACCCAGATCACGGTATTACCCCTGGAAGGTGGAAGGCCGGTAATAATATCCATGGAAAGGTGAGTCCATGGCCTATTAGGAACCAGTAAAGGTATGAGTTCCCAGCCGGTCGGTTATGCGAGCTTTTGGAACGGGCACACATGCCACAAGCAGAAACAAAATACTTGACATCTGACCATAGTGAAGGCCACCAAAAACCCCTGGCTACTGCCTCTCTAGTGGCCGTGATACCTGGATGAGCACTCAGCCTAGACTCATGAAACTCCTGCAGAAGTCTAGGCCGCAACGAATCTGGAACAAACAGTTTATCCCCTGGCCTGGTTGCCGGAGCTAGGGCCTGAGCCCTTAGAATTTCTTGTTCCAACTCCGTTGAGACCCCCGCTACTACCACCCCTGTGGGAAGAATGGAGGACGGCGGCTCAGGGGGAGACACTGGATCAAAACTTCTGGACAAGGCATCCGATTTAACATTTTTGGACCCAGGTCGAAAAGTAATGGAGAACTGAAATCGTGAAAAAAAAGTGACCAACGGGCTTGGCTAGGAGTAAGCCTCTTAGCTAGAGTTGAGCGATACCGTCCGATACTTCAAAGTATCGTATCGGATGGTATCGGCCGATCTTTAAGAAAAGTATCGGTATCGCCGATTCCGATACCGGAAGTCCCATTCAAGTCTATGGGACTTCCGGTATCGGAATAAGAAAAACCCTTTCCTGCCCTTGTACAGCCTCTCTGGGGTCTGTACGGGCCTTTCGGGGGGCTGTGCCGGCCTGCCAGGGGGTCTGTGCAGGCTCCGGTGGTCTGTGCCGGCCTGCCGGTGGTCTGTGCAGGCTCCGGGGGGCTGTGCCGGCCTGCCGGGGGGCTGTGCCGGCCTGCGGGGGGGCTGTGCCGGCCTGCCGGGGGGCTGTGCAGGCTCCGGGGGGCTGTGCCGGCCTGCCGGGGGGCTGTGCCGGCCTGCCGGGGGGCTGTGCGGGCTCCGGGGGTCTGTGCAGGCATCGTCCGATGGGACTACAAGTCCCATCGGGCGATGCCTGCTACCATGACAGTGATTGACACATTAGCCAATGATGGGACAGTAGTAGTCCGATCATCCGGCTAATGTGTTAAATGTTAAAAAAAAAAAAAAAATACTACATACATACTACATGCATGCTACATACATACTACATGCTACATACAAACTACATATATACTACATACATGCTACATACATACTGCATGCTACATACATACTACATACATACTACATACATACTACATGCATGCTACATACATACTACATACACTCACTGGCCACTTTATTAGGTACACCTGTCCAACTGTGTGTTAAGACTTAATTTCTAATTAGCCAATCACATGGCGGCAACTCAGTGCATTTAGGCATGTAGACATGGTCAAGACAATCTCCTGCAGTTCAAACCGAGCATCAGTATGGGGAAGAAAGGTGATTTGAGTGCCTTTGAACGTGGCATGATTGTTGGTGCCAGAAGGGCTGGTCTGAGAATTTCAGAAACTGCTGATCTACTGGGATTTTCACGCACAACCATCTCTAGGGTTTACAGAGAATGGTCCGAAAAAGAAAAAAAATCCAGTGAGCGGCAGTTCTGTGGCCGGAAATGCCATGCTGATGCCAGAGGTCAGAGGAGAATGGGCAGACTGGTTCGAGCTGATAGAAAGGCAACAGTGACTCAAATTGCCACCCGTTACAACCAAGGTAGGCAGAAGAGCATCTCTGAACGCACAGTGCGTCGAACTTTGAGGCAGATGGGCTACAGCAGCAGAAGACCACACTGGGTACCACTCCTCTCAGCTAAGAACAGGAAACTGAGGCTACAATTTGCACAAGCTCATCGAAATTGGACAGTAGAAGATTGGAAAAACGTTGCCTGGTCTGATGAGTCTCGATTTCTGCTGCGACATTCGGATGGTAGGGTCAGAATTTGGCGTAAACAACATGAAAGCATGGATCCATCCTGCCTTGTATCAACGGTTCAGGCTGGTGGTGGTGGTGTCATGGTGTGGGGAATTTTTTTCTGGGCACTCTTTGGGCCCCTTGGTACCAATTGAGCATCGTTGCAACGCCACAGCCTACCTGAGTATTGTTGCTGACCATGTCCATCCCTTTATGACCACAATGTACCCAACATCTGATGGCTACTTTCAGCAGGATAATGCGCCATGTCATAAAGCTCGAATCATCTCAGATTGGTTTCTTGAACATGACAATGAGTTTACTGTACTCAAATGGCCTCCTCAGTCACCAGATCTCAATCCAATAGAGCATCTTTGGGATGTGGTGGAACGGGAGATTCGCATCAGGGATGTGCAGCCGACAAATCTGCGCCAACTGTGTGATGCCATCATGTCAATATGGTCCAAAATCTCTGAGGAATGCTTCCAGCACCTTGTTGAATCTCTGCCATGAAGAATTGAGGCAGTTCTGAAGGCAAAAGGGGGTCCAACCCCTTACTAGCATGGTGTACCTAATAAAGTGGCCAGTGAGTGTATATACTACATGCATGCTACATACATACTACATGCTACATACATACTACATATATACTACATACATACTACATACATGCTACATACATACTGCATGCTACATACATACTACATACATACTACATACATACTACATGCATGCTACATACATACTACATGCATGCTACATACATACTACATGCATGCTACATGCATGCTACATACATACTACATGCTACATACATACCACATACATACTACATACATACTACATGCTACATATATACTACATATATACTACATGCATGCTACATACATACTACATGCTACATACATACCACATACATACTACATACATACTACATACATACTACATGCTACATACATACTACATATATACTACATACATGCTACATACATACTACATGCTACATACATACCACATACATACTACATACATGCTACATATATACTACATGCATGCTACATACATACTACATATATACTACATGCATGCTACATACATACTACATGCTACATGCATGCTACATACATACTACATACATACTACATGCTACATACATACCACATATATACTACATACATACAATACATTCATACAATACATACATAGACATACAGTACATATAACATAGAGTAACATACTTACCAATACTTGTCACATTGTTCCCCGAAGCCATTGTCTTTTCCGGAATAAATATTAACATAACAAACCACAAAAATACTCACCCACGATCCGAAGCAGTCCACGAGTGTGTCCCACGACGATCTTGGGTAGAGAACTGCAGCATCAGCTGTTGCTGCCGTTCTCTACGGGCTGCAGGAATCCAATGACGGAAGGTAGGTATCCTTCCGCACTGTATTCCTCCGCCACTTAAAAAAAAAAAAAGTCCCTAGTCTCACTTTATGCCATTGCTGTGTGGGAAATTCCCACGCAGCAATGGCATAAAGTGAGACTAGGGACTTTTTTTTTTTAAGTGGCGGAGGAATACAGTGCGGAAGGATACCTACCTTCCGTCATTGGATTCCTGCAGCCCGTAGAGAACGGCAGCATCATCTGATGCTGCAGTTCTCTACCCAAGATCGTCGTGGGACACACTCGTGGACTGCTTCGGATCGTGGGTGAGTATTTTTGTGGTTTGTTATGTTAATATTTATTCCGGAAAAGACAATGGCTTCGGGGAACAATGTGACAAGTATTGGTAAGTATGTTACTCTATGTTATATGTACTGTATGTCTATGTATGTATTGTATGAATGTATTGTATGTATGTAGTATATATGTGGTATGTATGTAGCATGTAGTATGTATGTAGTATGTATGTAGCATGCATGTAGCATGTAGTATGTATGTAGCATGCATGTAGTATATATGTAGTATGTATGTAGCATGCATGTAGTATATATGTAGCATGTATGTAGTATGTATGTGGTATGTATGTAGCATGTAGTATGTATGTAGCATGTATGTAGTATATATGTAGTATGTATGTAGCATGTAGTATGTATGTAGTATGTATGTAGTATGTATGTGGTATGTATGTAGCATGTAGTATGTATGTAGCATGCATGTAGTATATATGTAGTATGTATGTAGCATGTAGTATGTATGTAGTATGTATGTGGTATGTATGTAGCATGTAGTATGTATGTAGCATGCATGTAGTATATATGTAGTATGTAGTATGTATGTAGTATGTATGTGGTATGTATGTAGCATGTAGTATGTATGTAGCATGCATGTAGCATGCATGTAGTATGTATGTAGCATGCATGTAGTATGTATGTAGCATGCATGTAGTATGTATGTAGTATGTATGTAGTATGTATGTAGCATGCAGTATGTATGTAGCATGTATGTAGTATGTATGTAGTATATATGTAGTATGTATGTAGCATGTAGTATGTATGTAGCATGCATGTAGTATATATGTAGTATGTATGTAGCATGCATGTAGTATGTATGTAGTATGTATGTAGTATGTATGTAGCATGCAGTATGTATGTAGCATGTATGTAGTATGTATGTAGCATGCATGTAGTATGTATGTAGCATGTAGTATGTATGTAGCATGCATGTAGTATGTATGTAGCATGTATGTAGTATGTATGTAGTATATATGTAGTATGTATGTAGCATGTAGCATGCATGTAGCATGCATGTAGTATGTATGTAGCATGCATGTAGTATGTATGTAGCATGCATGTAGTATGTATGCAGTATGTATGTAGTATGTATGTAGCATGCAGTATGTATGTAGCATGTATGTAGTATGTATGTAGTATATATGTAGTATGTATGTAGCATGTAGTATGTATGTAGCATGCATGTAGTATATATGTAGCATGCATGTAGTATGTATGTAGTATGTATGTAGTATGTATGTAGCATGCAGTATGTATGTAGCATGTATGTAGTATATATGTAGTATGTATGTAGCATGTAGTATGTATGTAGCATGCATGTAGTATGTATGTAGTATTTTTTTTTTTTTTTTAACATTTAACACATTAGCCGGATGATGGGACTACTACTGTCCCATCATTGGCTAATGTGTCAATCACTGTCATGGTAGCAGGCATCGCCCGATGGGACTTGTAGTCCCATCGGACGATGCTTGCACAGACCCCCGGACATCAGCACAGCCCCCCGGCAGGCCGGCACAGCCCCCCGGCAGGCCGGTACAGACCCCCACAGGGTGCACAGACCACCGGCAGGCCGGCACAGCCCCCCGGCAGGCCGGTACAGACCCCGGGCAGTCCACACAGCCCCCCGGCAGGCCGGCACAGCCCCCCGGCAGGCCGGCAGAGACCCCCGGAAGGCCCGAAATGACGGCGCATCATGATGCGCACACACCGCGCATCATGATGACGTCAGGCCGTCAATCAACTGAACTTCCGATTCCGATGCCGAATTCCGATATTGAAAAAATATCGGAAGTCGGTATCGGAATTCCGATACAGCAAGTATCGGCCGATACCCGATACTTGCGGTATCGGAATGCTCAACACTACTCTTAGCAGATTCAAGGTATGCCAAATTTTTGTGATCCGTAACAACCGTGTTAGGGTGAGCCGCCCCTTCCAAAAAGGGACTCCATTCCTCAAACGCCAGCTTGACCGCAAGAAGTTCTCTATTGCTTACATCATAGTTTTTCTCAGCTGAGGAGAACTTCTTGGAGAAGAAGGCACAGGGTTTGAGATTGGTAAGGGTGGCCGGACCCTGGGACAGCACAGCCCCCACCCCCACTTCAGAAGCATTCACCTCCACAATGAATGGTTTGGACGGGTCTGGTTGTACCAACACCGGGGCAGACATGAAACATTTCTTAATCGCTGAAAAGGACTCTTTAGCGAGTACAGACCAATTTTTTACATCAGCGCCCTTCTGGATAAGATCCGTGAGTGGTTTAACCACTTGTGAGAAACCTTTAATGAATCTTTGATAATAGTTCGCAAATCCTAAGAAGCGCTGGAGCTCCTTGAGATCTCGAGGCTGAACTCAGTCAGCGATCGACAGCTCCTTCTTAGGATCCATACGAAACCCCTCACAGGACACAATCAACCCCAAAAAAGACAGTTCCTGTACAAAAAACGAACATTTTTCCAATTTAGCGAACAATTGGTTGTCCCTGAGTCTCTGGAGAACTGTCCTTAGATGTTGCAAGTGAGATTGACTGTCCGGGGAATACACCAAAATGTCATCCAAATAAATAATAACAAAACAGCCTATCAGGTCAGAAAACACAACAATGATGAAATTCTGGAAAATAGCAGGTGCATTAGTTAACCCAAACGGCATAACCAGGTTCTCAAAGAGTCCTTCTGATGCGAGGAATGCAGTTTTCCACTCGTCCCCTTCCCGAACCCTTATCAGATTGTAGGCCCCCCGCAGATCTAACTTGGAGAACCATTGGGCCCCCGCTAACTGGTTACATAAGTCTGGGATGAGGGGAAGCGGGTAAGTGTTCCTAACCGTTATCTTGTTAAGTTCTCGAAAGTCGAGGCACAGCCGCAAATCACCATCTTTCTTCTTCACAAAGAAGAATCCTGCTGCCACAGGTGACACAGAAGGCCTGCTATGCCCTTTGCGGAGACTCTCAGCTATGTACTCCTTCATGGCTTGGCACTCAGGCCCAAACAAATTGAACAATCGAGCCTTAGGTAACTTGGCTCCGGGTACTAAATGGCACAATGGCACAATCGTAGGGTCTATGTGGTGGCAGCGCCTCAGCCTCACTTTCAGAAAAAACGTCTTTGAAATCCTTCAGGTACTCCGGAATACCTTCCAGACAGACGACACAGACACGGATTTAACAAGATGTCCCAGGTTACCACATTTATCATTGCATCCCTATTGAGTGATCTCCCCTGTAACCCAATCAATGGTAGGATTATGGCGTTGAAGCCAAGGCATCCCCAGTACCAGTCCTGCAGGTAAGCTATCTAGCACAAGACAACTTAGTTTTTCCACATGAGTGGAACCCACTTTTAGAGAAAAAAGTTCAGACCTGCAACAGATACTGCCCTGGGTAAGAGGACACGAGTCAATTGCCACAAGTTTAACAGGATCCTGAAGCCTGACTGTCCCTATCTTATTGAGAGTCATAACTTTGGTATCAATCAGATTCACAGCAGAACCACAGTCAACAAAAGCAGTAGTCTAAACAGGACCATAACCAAGTTCCAGTTCCACCTGCAGCACCATTTTTGCACGTGAGGAAAATTGTACCTGAAGGTCTGGGTAGCCTCCTCGACTACTACCCAGACCTAGTCGTTTCCCACCATCTTGGAGGATGATGGACAGGAGGGGCAGTCCTTCTTCCAGTGTCCGGATTCCCCACAATAGAAGCACAACTGCCTCTCCCGGCGGCGTCTTCTTTCTTTTTCCTCACAGGTGACAGCGCTCACCTCCATAGCCACAGGAAGAGTCCGGGTCTCATCTCCTCTGAAGAATAATGGTGTTTCCCATTGCATAACGCCTCTAGCCTGCAGTTTGCGATCCATGCGAACCGCTTGGGTCATGGCATCCTCCAGGGAGTCAGGCGGAGGATGGAGTGCCAAAGCATCCTTCAGACGTTCACACAGGCCTCTGTGAAACAGCCCCCGAAGGGCGTCATCACTCCAGGAAATCTCGGCTGCCCAACGTCTGAATTCAGTACAGAAGAGAACTCCTAACAGGGTAACTGCGAGACAAAGTTACCAAGGGGCATAGACAGGGAGAATAGTCAGGACGTAGCCACTGAGGCACACACAGAGATAGCTGCAAGGTACAAGAGGGGCGAGCAGAGAGTCTTCAGGTCACAGGCAATGAGTCATACACAGAGATAAAAACGCAATATAGAATCAACAGGCAAACTCACAACGGGAAACAGAACCGGGTCAGAACCATATAAACAAGCTATAACAACAAACAGGCACAGGCACACAGGGGTCAGCACACTAGACCAAAGGCAAAAGTATAACTGTCAGGGATTGAAGCTTCCCAGGGGTTTAAGAAGCTCTCCCAGAACCAGAAAGAGGCCACCATCATTAACCGCATGTGTGCAGGTCAAAACCTGCACTGAGCTCCAGACATTAACCCCTGACGTGTGGCTCAAAAACCTGCACTGGGATCATGACACTTCGATTTTCCAAACTAAATAACCCCAAGTGTAATAACCTGTCTTGGTATTGCAGACCCCCTAGTTCCCTAATAACCTTGTTCGCTCTTCTCTGCACCCGCTCCAGTTCAGCTATGTCTTTCTTATACACCGGAGACCAGAATTGTACACAGTATTCTAAGTGTGGTCGCACAAGTGACTTATATAGAGGTATGATTATTTTCTCCTCATGAGCATCTATGCCTCTTTTAATGCATCCCATTATTTTATTTGCCTTTGCAGCAGCTGTCTGACACTGGCCACTAAATGTACGGTACTGCTTCTGATATATCACTGGCACTGCATAAGTGGCGTACGAGTCCCGCTCTTCCGGCACAAAACCAAAGGACTTAAAATAGTGTTTGTACATTCTAGTGAAGCAGTGGTGTAAAAACAATCGTGCAGCCCCTGACCAGGTGCCCCCATGTTATATACATTTGTTTACAGCATACATTTTTTAACATTTACACATTTTTTAGCATTTTCCTCAGCCCCCAGACCGCTTTGAAGGGTCCAGCAGACAATTACTCGAATGTTCCATTGACTATCATTGGACTTGCTATTCGTACCGAATACCCGAGTATTAAGGTATAATCGGTACGGGTACAGCGAGTCCGAATACTTCAGTACTCGCTCATCCCTAGCTGGGATACATTGTTCTACTATATCAGAGACGCTTGCACAAATATGGCTTTCATGGAACAGTCATCAGGAGAAAAGTTCTCCTGTGTCTTCACCATAAAATTCAGCATCAGAAGTATGCAAACGAAATATAAACAAGCCTGATGTATTTTGGAAACAAGTCCTGTGGACTGATGAGGTTAAAATAAAACTCTTTGTACACAATGCTCAAAGGTATGTGTGGAGAACAAAGGGCACAAAATTTCAGGAAAAGAACATCTTGCCAACCATTAAACATGGGGGTGAATCAATCATGCATTGCGGTTGTGTTGCAGCCAATGGCACGGGGAACATTTTATGAGTAGATGGAAGAATAGATTCAATGAAATTTCAACAAATTATATTGATGCAAACATTACACCATCTGTAAAAAAAAAGCTGAAGTTGAAATGAGGATGGCTTCTACAAATAGATAATGATTAGTGATGGGCGGATTTGTTCCAGAAATGATCGTAAAACACAAAATCGGCACGAATATGACACATTTGGATTTGTGATTGGAAACACTGCCAAATTTGATAAAAATCGGAAAAAAATCGAAAACTTTGCCTCTAAAGTATTTTGAGCATTTTCCCTACGATAATGGTGGTGTATAATGACTGTGGGGCACATGTTTGATGAGGGTAGGGGGGTTGGCAAAGCTCAGAGGAGCGGAGTGCTTGTAAAAAGTTTTTCCTCTAACTTTACGTGTGCACATTGCGGCTTGCCAATCAGGGTGCAGGAAACATCCACAACGTCCAGACACAACGGCTTGTGTCACTGCCTGCTGAAATCACATGTCCCTTTCCATATAAAGAGCGGACATCTTGTTTAAGCACCATTTTGACAGTGTAACAGTGCAGAGAGGCTGCTCCTGTTTTCTTAGAGATTGTTTCTTGGTAAGATAGTTTAGCAGGATAGTGTCTTGTGTGGCTGTGAAATCAACCTTCCAGCATATTTTTGCCTTTACTGAGGTCCACAGGCAAAGACAGCAGGGCACATTTCATAGAAGTGTGTTGTGCACTGCTTCTATTGTGTTCCATGCATGCGTAGACTTTTCTAAATCTTATTTTATCACTTGCTAAATGTGAAACAGCATGCCACATCCCACCTTGTCATTTAGTGGTGTGGTGACATTGTTCTGTGATTTGAGCTGTTGGCCAGGAAAAAAAAATTTTTGTCAGTTGCTGCTGTGATTCAGCATGCCATATCTCACCTTGTTTTTAGTGGTGGTGAAATTCAATTGTCTGCATAGCTCATGCAGATTAAAAAACAATAAAAATTTCTGTTGCTAAACGTGATACAGCCCGCCATATTCCATGCTGTAATTTTGTGACGGTGAAATTAAGCTGTCTGCAGAGCTCATGGACATTAAAAAAATAAAAATTCTGTTGTTAGACATGATACAGCCCGCCATATTTCACATTGTAATTTTGTGGTGGTGTAATTTTTCTGTGTGTACTGTTGTACAGTAAGAAAAAAAAAACTCTTTTTTTGGCAGTTGCTAATGTAGTTCTGCATGCCATATATCGCCTTGCCATTCAGTGGCAAATTGAATTTGAAATTGTACTGCCTGCATAGCTCATGCAGATTACAAAGCAAAACATTTTTATGTTGCTAAACATGATACAGCATGCCATATGCCATGTTGCAATTTTGTGACGGTGAAATTGTTCTGTATGTAGAGCTGTAAAAAATTGTTTTTTTGGCTGTTGCTGATGTGATTCAGCATGCCATCTCCCAAGTTGTAATTTTGTGGCGGTGAAATGAAGCTGTCTGCAGAATTCATGCAGATAAAAAAAAATTCTGTTACAAACATGAAACAGCAGGCTAGATCTGAGTTTGAAATTGTTTTGAGCATATATTCTATTGTATACAGGCCTCATCCACAGTTAAAAATACTTTCTTCTGTTAGTAACGTTATACAGTAGGCTAGATGTCAGTTTGAAATTTTTGGGTGCTGATATTATTCTCCATACAGGGGTACACATGATAAAATCAAATTTTTTTTTACTACCGTGCTACCAAAAGCAGACTACATTTCCTATTCATTCTTTGGTGCACATATTGTTTGCCATATAGGGGTACACATGATAAAATATAAAATTGTTCTGTTACTAATGTGCTCCAAAAATCTGGCCAAATCTGAGGTTGTCATTCTCTTGTGCTCAGATTCTGCTGCATCAGTGTCACTAATGGGGCTCACAAACTAAATTCCCCATCAGTTTGTCTTTGGAGTGTGGGAGGAAACCAGAGAATCAGAAGTAAACTTGGGGAGAACATACAAACTCCTTGCAGATGTTGTCCTTGGTGGGATTTGAACCACCAAGGACCCAAGCACGGCAAGGTTGCAGTGCTAACCACTGAGCTACCGTACTTCCCTATTGTGGTATTGTATTCCAGCTAGGAATCCACATTTCACACTATAAATTCTTAGTGCTTATAGCGTGGTCCTTACTCCATGCCACATTTAACATTGGACAGGGCTTGGAGCAGTATTTGTTGCTTAAAGTTTGATCAGTAGCTGGTGGATGAGCGACTAGTACTCTGAGAGTTGTGCCAAATTCAGGCAACACAAATGAAGAAGACTCAACTTGGAGAGCAAATATTTCCACAAACTTTGGGCAGATACCACAAAAATGTGCCAACAATTTCTATTTATTTATTTTTTTAATCACTTATATAGCACCAATAATTCCACATCGCTTTACAGACATTAGTGGCAGTGTCCCCATTGGGATTCACAATCTAAATTTCCTATTAGTATGTCTGTCATGCTGGTGCCTTGGCAGGTTGGCATGAGCGAAGGGGTTGTGGCCCCACTGTGTCAGAAACCAGACTACCCTGGAAGGGGCGTGACTAGGACAGCTACCTCGGTCTTTGCTGATGCCTCTGATGGTGAGGTCAGGCTTGTGCAGCAGGTAGCTGCCAGGTGCCACTCCAGGGTGGTGTCTGGCTGTGGCTGCTGATCCCACTGGGGAACAGGATGCTAGGACAGATACAACTGACAGACAGGCAGGTGAGCACAACAGGCACAGCTGGTACTCTGGCAGGCAGGCACGGCTGAGACACAGGCAGGCGGGCATGACTGAGACACTAGCAGGTGGGCACAGCTGAGACACTGGCAGGCGGGCTCATCTGAGACACTGGCAGGTGAGCACGGCTGAGACACTGGCAGGCGGGCATGGCTGAGACACAGGCAGGCACGGCTGAGACACAGGCAGGCGGACACAGCTGAGACACAGGGACATGGGCAGGAAGGAGTGGTGTATGGAATAGGTAGAGACCTGTTCACACAGTAGGTGCAGGTACTGGTACTGGCAGGAAGGAGTTGTGTATGAAGGAACAGGTTTGGACCTGTTCACACTGGAAAAGAACCGCAAGGCTGCGGTGTGGAGCTGTAGTTAGCATCAAGAGGTTCAGCAGCAGAAGCAGAATGAAGCAGAGCCGCAAGACTGCAGAGCACAAGCAGAGCCGCAAGAGTACGGAGCAGGCAGAGCCGCAAGAGTGCGGAGCACAGGCAGAGCCGCAAGAGTACAGAGCAGGCAGAGCCACAAGAGTGCGGAGCACAGGCAGAGCCGCAAGAGTGCAAAGCACACGCAGAGCCGCAATAGTATGGAGCACAGGAAGAGTCACAAGAGTACAGAGCAGGCGGACTCACAAGAGTATGGCGCAGGCAGAGTCACAAGAGTACAGAGCAGGCAGAGCCACAAGAGTGCGGACCATGGGCAGAGCCACAAGGGTATGGAGCATGCAGAGCTGCAAGAGTACGGAGCACAGGCAGAGTCACAAGAGTAGGGAGCACAGGCAGAGTCACAAGAGTACGGAGCACAGGCAGAGTCTTAAGAATAATGAGCACAGGCAGAGACACAAGAGAACAGAGCAGGCAGAGCCGCAAGAGTGCAAAGCACAGGCAGAGCCGCAATTGTACGGAGCACAGGCAGAGTCACAAGAGTATGGAGCAGACAGAGTCACAAGAGTACAGAGCAGGCAGAGCCGCAAGAGTGCGGAGCATGGGGAGAGCCACAGGAGTATGGAGCAGGCAGAGCCGCAAGAGTACGGAGCACAGGCAGAGTCACAAAAGTACGGAGCACAGGCAGAGTCACAAGAGTACGGAGCACAGGCAGAGTCACAAGAATACTGAGCACAGGCAGAGTCACAAGAGAACAGAGTAGGCAGAGCCGCAAGAGTGCGGAGCACGGGCAGAGCCACAAGAGTATGGAGCAGGCAGAGCCGCAAGAGTACGGATCACAGGCAGAGTCACAAGAGTACGAGCACAGGCAGAGTCACAGGAGTACTGAGCACAGGCAGAGTCACAAGAGAACTGAGCACAGACAGACGGAGAAGACAAAAGGATAGACACAGCAAGGAAAGGAGCCACAGACAAGGAGACTGAGAGACAGAGGTAGGACCAAGTTCAGACAAGGTAATGGTGTGAGACAAGGTACTGGAACAAAGACACAGAGAGCCGGATATACTGTCTTCTGGAGGGCAGAGTAGACAGGTGTGAGACAAGGCAAGGAACAAAAGCACAGGGATCAGGATATACTGCCTCCTGGAGGCCGGACAAGACAGGCAAAAGGCAAAGCAAGGAACAAGGACACAGAGACTAGGATATTCTGCCTCCTGGAGGGCGGAAAGACAGGCATAGAACTAGGAATCAAGCCTCCAGAGAAGGCGAAACACAGTACAGGACCTGGCAACTCAGCAGCAAGTCACTAGCTGAGTTAAGACATTGCACAGGCAGCTACCACCTGGGTGGAGCTGCCCTAAATACTAGAGGCATCTTAGTAATTGGCCAGGGACACATTAGACAGGTGCACCCTGATTCCATAAGAACCAGAGAGCTCTAGTGCCGCCCCCTATGCGCACAGCCAGGAAGCATGCAGAGAGCAGGCAGGAAGCAAGAGGCACACAGCATGGAGCCGGCAGCAGACAGAAGTCACAGCATGACTTAGAGCAGTGAGTAAGTTGGTGTGTGGGGGATGGGAGGCAATGCAGTGATGCCGGCAGGGTTGTTACAATCTCTTTGGCATGTGGGTCCAGGGGGACTGCACGATAGTTAGCGGAAGAAGTAGAGCGGTGTCTGGGCAGGAATACCGGCTCATTTGTGGTCCGGCATGTACATGCAGGTGAGTATGCCTGTGGCTGATGGTGTGTGTAACTTCCAGGGCCGCCGTACTGGCGCATGTGCTGGCATGCTTCCGGCGGCCAGGGTGGACCCGGGTGACATGGCGTGGCCGGGACGTGCCCTCTGTGTCATGGCTGGGGTGCGCCCCTAGTGACGCGGCCGGTACACGCCCCCTGTGATGCGACCGAGATGCGCCCTCTGTGATAACGTACGGAACTCCCAGGGAAGTGGCAAGGGGACGTGATTCCTGGGGCTGTGGGCAGGCGCATACGAGGGGTGCTGGGCTGTGGCCGTTCGGGTCGAGGTTGTCGGCCAGCAGGGGAACCAAAGGCAGTGGACGTGCCTGGCGGGTAATGGTCGAGGGGGCATGGGCATGAACTGCAGACCCCAGGGGAGGAAACACCTGGAAGACCACATGGAGGACCTGCTGACCAGGTGGACCAGGGGTGCTGGATTGGAGGAGCGGCCTAGGATATTAAATCAGGCCAGGACAAGACCAGGTGCTTCCACCCATAATCCCAGCAAGGTATCCTGGAGTCGCCAGAGCAGCAGTAGCAGGTGCAGAATTCACCCACACAGCAGCAGCTCATTGGGGAGCACCACTTGCAAGTGACCCAGCAAAGATCACGCAGCAGCGCAGGAGGTGGTCGTATGGGTGAAAGGAGGTCCAGTCAGAGGAGTGCCAGCAGATTGGATGACTCTTCAGCCTCTAGGGACAATGCTTCGGCTGAGATGTGTCCCCCGCGCATTCCGGTACCATTAAGTTATGCCTCACTGGTAAGTGATCTTTGTGAAAGTTCACTTGGTGATGTAATCTTCCCCTAGTCTCTCCTAATTTTTCTGCTAGAGGAAGAAGTGTACTGCTAAGGACAATCATAAGGAGTATGCAATTTGCAGGGCCTTACTGCCAGATTCTTATGGGAAGAGACTGTTCCGGTCGGGTATTCAGCAGACAGTAGCGGAAGAAACACGAGACTTCGCTTCTAGCCTGAGAGAGATCGTTATGGCAAAGGTTAGGGAAGCAGTGAGATCCCTTTTCCAGGAAGGTATCTGTAAAGCAAAAATAAGGACATTTCCGGTGTCAGACAGTGATAGTGACTCGGGTGAGGATGTCTCTGGTTCTTCTGCTTCGACTTCGTCCTCTTCAGATGCTCGGTCAAGCCGTTCGTGCTTCCCTATTGACTGAGTGAATAAACTGGCAAAGGTGGTTAACGCTACTATGGGGATTGCTGAGCCCAGACCAGAAAAAAACATGCAGGACGTTAGTTGAGAGGTCTGGATCAGAGAGCATGCAGGTCCTTTTCCCTGAATGACAAAATCCACTCTTATTCTTCGCGAGTGGAGGAGACCAGAATGAAAAAGTTCCTTACCGCCGGCCTTCAATAGAAAATATCCACTAGAAGAGTCTGTCTCGTCTTCGTGAGATAAAGCCTCAAAGATGGATGCAGCGGTTGCTAAAGCATCTAGGAAATCCTTGCTACCCTTTGAGGATATGGGAAATCTGAAGGACACACTAGATAAGAAAGCAGATAACTTCCTTAAAGGCGCCTGGGAGATGTCGGCAGGATCCCTTAGGCCGGCGGTAGCAGCCATCGGTACAGCCAAGTCTTTGATGGCCTGGCTGGACCAGTTAGAGACTCAGGTAAAGGATAAGGCATCCAGAGAAAGAATTTTGGCTACGCTTCCCATGATGCAGGGAGCTGCAGCCTTTCTGTCAGACGCCTCAGCGGACTCAGTCAGGTTGGCGGCAAGAGCCGTGGCCCTTTCTAATGCAGCCCAAAAAGCTTTACGACTAAAGTGTTGGCCATAGGATATCCAGGCCAGGTCAAAGCTGTGTGCCGTCCATTGTGAAGGGGAACACTTGTTTGGGCCAGTGTTGGATGAACTCCTGGAAAAGGCAGGGGACAATAAAATGAAGTTTCTTAACCTGTTGATCCCTTCCTACGGATGTTCCTTCAACAGGAGAAGATTCACCCGTGGAAAACCCTCCAGGGACAAAAGCAGATAGGACAACAGGAAAAGAAAAGGTAGAGGGTACATGTTTGGCTCCTCCTGAGATCGCAGGAAACCGCTCCAATGACTGCCCGCCCAGGTAGGGGGAAGGCTGTCTGCCTTCTACTCGGCCTGGTCAAGGATAACAAATGGTAACTGGATTCATAATCTGGTTAGATCAGGACTAAGGCTGAAGTTCCGTTCAGTACCACAGGACAAATTCATGACAACTTTCACTTGCTCCTCATCTGCAGAACACCAGGCTCTGGAGTCAGAAGTCCTGATGTCATGATCCAGACTGGGTTTTAGGACTTGTCTCTCCTTTCCCTGTCTGGTCATGTCAGGGGTTAACTTTTTCTGCCTCGTCCCAGTGTTGGGTCTGCTATCTCTTATTTCTATTTCTTTTGGCGCTCCTCTGACTCTATGTTTGGGATTCCCCTTGGTACTACGCTACTCCTGGTATTGACCCGGCTTGTCTGACTATTCTGCTGCCACTTTGTGGTAGCCTCGCTGCAGTTCTGCTGGTCTGCTCTGATCAGGATTTCAGCCCTCTCTCCACTCTGCTGCCATCTAGGGGAATTTGCATTACTCTGCATTTACCTGCAGTGCTGCAGTGTGACACCTGGAAATATCTTGCAAGGCAGTTTTGGTGGAGGTACCCATGTCAGAAAGAGGAAGGGGGTTCTACTCCTCCCTCTCTTTGATTAAAAAAACAGACATTCTTTTCAGACCATTATTAATCTGATAAATCTGAACAAGTTCCTGATAATGCGCCTCATTAAGATGGAGTCTGTTAGGTCAGCAATAAAATTGCTCTTTAAAAATTGCTTTATAGCAATGATGGATAACACATATGTCAGGAATCCTACTTTGTGATCCCACTTATATGTCAGGGATTTACTTTCGTATCCCACTTTCTGGTTCTGGTTAGGAACTTGCAGTTCTCTGGCACTCCCTTACCCTCAGGTCAGTCAAGGAACTACACCTAGGATAAGTAGTCACCAGAAAGGCTGCCTTGCCATGTAATGGCTATTGGGCACTCTACAGTGAGGTCGGTATTAGAGTTGAGCGAAACGGGTCGAAAAATTTCAAAAGTCGCCGACTTTTGGCAAAGTCGGGTTTCATGAAACGAAACCTGACCCTAGGATGAGGTCGGCCACGAGGTCGGCGGCTTACACGCCAAAGTCGCGTTTCAAAAGTTTGTTTTGCGCTCTTTTTCAGCCAATCAGGATCCACGGACACTGTGGGCAACGTGATGACATAGGCAGGGGTCACCACCATCTTTCAGAAGGGCATGCAAGTGATTGGCTTGCTTTGGTGGGCATCACAGGGGTTATAAAAGGGCGTGCACGCCGACAGCCATCTTACTTCTGCCGATCTTAGCATAGGGAGAGGTTGCTGATTCTGTAGGGAGAGCGTTAGGCAGGGAAGAAGAAAAAAAAATTGCTTCTGCTGCTAGCGATTTTGCCTGTACAACACACCAGTCACTGTGTGTGCAGTGCAAGGGGAGGCTATATTGTGGTGGATCAGCGGTGTTGGTTGTTAGGCTGCCTTCTAAGGCTTCCTGACAGCTGCATTGCTGTTTACCCACTGCTCTGCAAACTGCTTTTTTAAAAGCAATCCCAATTTTTTTTTTGTCCTGCTGAGGTACTGAGCGTGCATTTTTTCACACCATACAGCGTCAGTGGGCCTCACACAATCCAAAAGTGTCCAGTGTCCACTAGTGTCTGCAGAAATTCAAAATCTCCCTTATCCTGTAGTCACTGTTTTCACACCTGTGCCATCGAGCCTGTGACATAGCGCTCTGATATTCAGTGGGCCTCACACAATCCAAAAGTGTCCAGTGTACACTAGTGTCTGCAGAAATTCAAAATCTCCCTTATCCTGTAGTCCCTTTTGTCACACCTGTGCCATCGAGCCTCTGACATAGCGCTCTGATATTCAGTGGGCCTCACACAATCCAAAAGTGTCCACTAGTGTCTGCAGAAATTCAAAATCTCCCTTATCCTGTAGTCACTGTTTTCACACCTGTGCCATCGAGCCTGTGACATAGCGCTCTGATATTCAGCGGGCCTCACACAATCCAAAAGTGTCCAGTGTCCACTAGTGTCTGCAGAAATTCAAAATCTCCCTTATTCTGTAGTCCCTTTTTTCACACCTGTGCCATCGAGCCTGTGACATAGCGCTCTGATATTCAGCGGGCCTCACACAATCCAAAAGTGTCCAGTGTCCACTAGTGTCTGCAGAAATTCAAAATCTCCTTTATCCTGTAGTCCCTTTTTTCACACCTGTGCCATCGAGCCTGTGACATAGCGCTCTGATATTCAGTGGGCCTCACACAATCCAAAAGTGTCCAGTGTCCACTAGTGTCTGCAGAAATTCAAAATCTCCCTTATCCTGTAGTCACTGTTTTCACACCTGTGCCATCAAGCCTGTGATATAGCGCTCTGATATTCAGTGGGCCTCACACAATCCAAAAGTGTCCAGTGTCCACTAGTGTCTGCAGAAATTCAAAATCTCCCTTATCCTGTAGTCCCTTTTATCACACCTGTGCCATCGAGCCTGTGACATAGCGCTCTGATATTCAGTGGGCCTCACACAATCCAAAAGTGTCCAGTGTCCACTAGTGTCTGCAGAAATTCAAAATCTCCCTTATCCTGTAGTCACTGTTTTCACACCTGTGCCATCGAGCCTGTGACATAGCGCTCTGATATTCAGTGGGCCTCACACAATCCAAAAGTGTCCAGTGTCCACTAGTGTCTGCAGAAATTCAAAATCTCCCTTATCCTGTAGTCACTGTTTTCACACCTGTGCCATCGAGCCTGTGACATAGCGCTCTGATATTCAGTGGGCCTCACACAATCCAAAAGTGTCCAGTATCCACTAGTGTCTGCAGAAATTCAAAATCTCCCTTATCCTGTAGTCCCTTTTTTCACACCTGTGCCATCGAGCCTGTGACATAGCGCTCTCATATTCAGTGGGCCTCACACAATCCAAAAGTGTCCAGTGTCCACTAGTGTCTGCAGAAATTCAAAATCTCCCTTATCCTGTAGTCCCTTTTTTCACACCTGTGCCATCGAGCCTGTGACATAGCGCTCTGATATTCAGTGGGCCTCACACAATCCAAAAGTGTCCAGTGTCCACTAGTGTCTGAAGAAATTCAAAATCTCCCTTATCCTGTAGTCCCTTTTTTCACACCTGTGCCATCGAGCCTGTGACATAGCGCTCTGATATTCAGTGGGCCTCACACAATCCAAAAGTGTCCAGTGTCCACTAGTGTCTGCAGAAATTCAAAATCTCCCTTATCCTGTAGTCCCTTTTTTCACACCTGTGCCATCGAGCCTGTGACATAGCGCTCTGATATTCAGTGGGCCTCACACAATCCAAAAGTGTCCAGTGTCCACTAGTGTCTGCAAAAATTCAAAATCTCCCTTATCCTGTAGTCACTGTTTTCACACCTGTGCAATCGAGCCTGTGACATAGCGCTCTGATATTCAGTGGGCCTCACACAATCCAAAAGTGTCCAGTGTCCACTAGTGTCTGAAGAAATTCAAAATCTCCCTTATCCTGTAGTCACTGTTTTCACACCTGTGCCATCGAGCCTGTGACATAGCGCTCTGATATTCAGTGGGCCTCACACAATCCAAAAGTGTCCAGTGTCCACTAGTGTCTGCAGAAATTCAAAATCTCCCTTATCCTGTAGTCCCTTTTTTCACACCTGTGCCATCGAGCCTGTGACATAGCGCTCTGATATTCAGTGGGCCTCACACAATCCAAAAGTGTCCAGTGTCCACTAGTGTCTGCAGAAATTCAAAATCTCCCCTGTGCTATAGACACCTTGTACCTTGTTTTACATTACTATATAGTTTGTTGGATTTTGTCTACATTTCTACAAAAAATGAGGAAGGCTGGTGGAAGAGGCCGTGGAATTGGGCGGGGGTTGGCAGCTGGTAATGATGGTGTTGGTGGTGGATCTGATGGTAGTGGCAAGAGCAAAATAGGACCGAATGCAGGAGCTGTTGAGTCTGCGTCATCGTCTGGCTCCATAAGGCTTCGAAGGCTTAGTTTTCTAGGAGTTGGCAAACCGCTTTTAAAGCCAGAGCATAAGGAAAAAGTTTTGTCTTACATTGCTGACATTCACTCAGAGCACTACATTGTCCTCGCAGTGTACAGAGACAGATTCTGACCCTGATGAGACTCAGGTGCCCCTTCCCGCACACTATACCACCATACACGGTGACACAGAGGAAGGTGCACATGACATTGAAGAGGAGGTGATGGATGACCCAGTTGTTGACCCAGATTGGCATCCATTGGGGGAAGAGGGTGCTGCTTCCAATAGCTCAGATGAGGAGGAGCATCCACAGCAGACATCGACATCGCAACAGCTGTTATCTGGCAGGCACGGAGCACTCCAAAGACAGGTTCCAAAAATCAAAAGAGTTGCTGGACAGCTTGTCCAGACGGTCAAAAGATCACAGCGTGCTAGGCCGCAAAATGTCTGCCAAAGTAGGAAGAGTGCAGTGTGGCACTTTTTTGAACAAAATCCTCATGATCAGGCCAAGGTTATCTGTAAGAAGTGCGCAAAGACCTTTAGCCGAGGGAAAAATCTGAAAAATTTGAATACCAGTTGCATGCTTAGACATTTAACCAGCATGCACTTGCAAGCGTGGACACAACACCAAACCTCAAGTGCCACATGTGCAACTGATCACAAAGAAGGTAGTCAACAACGCTACATTGTTTCCCCCACTGTAAGCCCACCGGTTAGCACAGCAGCAAATGTTGAGGTGTCGTTGCAAGGCCACAGCAGTCAGGGAATCCCACTGTTATATCAACGAAATACTGAATCTAGGCCATCAGAAAGAACACCAACTCCATCACCATCATCAACCCTCTCTCAGTCCGCCCTGTCCACCGCTACTTCAACCATATGCAGCTCTCAAGTCCAGCTCACCCTCCCGGACACTATGAGTAGGTCAAGAAAGTACTCAGTCTCTCATCCGCGTACACTGGGTTTGAACGCCCACTGTTGTGAGTTCATTTTCCCCTCCGTCACTGAGGCCTGGTGAACTCCCTATTCTAGTGAAGGAAGGTAGTGAGCCTGATTATCAGACACCTGGGACTGATGAAGACGATTGGCTGAGTGGAGTCAGTGACTGGATTTAAGGCAGCCTACGCCCTTTCTGCCCTGCGGGTGATTTCTCTGTGGACTCTTGGACACCAGTCTGATTCCTGCTCTCCTAAAGCTAAGTTTTCTGTTTTGCCTTTTGCATTTAAGATTTGTTTTTGTTTTTCTTGCTTTTTGGATTCTGCCACTCCCTGCTGGAGTGTGCAGTGTTCCTTGAGCTCTGTCTTCTGAAAGTACCTGAGCGCTGATTTAGTTTTTGAAGCTTAGTTGCTTCAGGGCCATTTTTATATCAGCTTGTTGGCTTTTGTCTCTGATAGGGTTTTGGCAGATTGCAGACAGCAGCCTTCCTATGCGTTCCTATCTAGGTAGTTTTTGGGCCCCGTCTTTGCTCAGCCTGTCTTTCTGTCTGTGTAAGTGTTTTCATCTTGCTTCACTGTCATTATATGTGGGGGGCTGCCTATTGCTTTGGGGTCTGCTCTTGGGCAGTTAGATTTCCCCTTTCCTTCTTTAGGCCTATGTATCTCTCCGGCTGTGATCGAGGGGTCTAGGTCATCGTAGGAACCCCCCACGGCTACTGCTAGTTGTGTTGATAGGTTCAGGGGTCTGCAATCTGATAGTTGCCAACTTCTCTGGTTTTCAGGACTTACTGTAGCTAGCATTTCTGTTTTTGCCTCCTACGGTGACTCAATCATAACAGAATCACCCGCCCAACCGCAGATCCTGGGGTACTCAATAGCAGGAAAGAATTGTGTTTAAAAAAAAAAAAAAAAAAAAAAAAATAGTGTATATTCTTTCCTCTATATCTCTGAGGCCGTAGGGGGAATTTTTTTTCTCTCAATGGAGATAAAGCAAGTGTCTGATCGTGTGGAGCAGCTCGCTGCTGAAGTGCGAGGAATTTACGCCTATCTTGCTCGTTCACATGCTGTTGAACCAAAGATCCCCACACCTGATGCATTTTTTGGGGATCGATCTAAATTTTTGAGTTTCAAAAATAATTGTAAATTATTTTTTGCTTTGAAGACTAACTCGTCAGGGAGCCCCGCACAGCAGGTTAAAATTGTCATCTCTTTGCTGCGCGACGATCCCCAGGATTGGGCGTTTTCTTTGAAACCAGATGACCCTATTCTGACTAATGTGAATACATTTTCTCAAGCCTTGTGGTTGCTGTACGATGAACCTAATGCTATTGATCAGGCTGAAAAGACCCTGTTAGCATTGAACCAGGGTCGAGAATCTGCAGAGTTGTACTGTCAAAAGTTCCTAAAGTGGGCGGTCCTTACTACCTGGAATGATAGTTCCTTGGCTGCTCTCTTTTGGAAGGGTTTGTCAGAAGCCGTAAAAGATACTATGGTGGGATTTCCTGTTCCCTCTGGTCTGGACGATTCTATGTCTTTAGCCATTCAGGTTGATCGGCGTTTACGTGAACGCAGGATTACACGAGAGGTGTTGCCACTGGTTGAACAGACGTCTGAACCTATGCAATGTGATAGAGTTTTGTCTAAGGCGCAACGTCAGGCGTAATAAGCTGTGTTTTTTCTGTGGAGATGCCTCACATGTTATTTCTGTTTGTCCTAAACGTGAGAAACGCTTTGCACACACGTTTTCTGTTGGTGGGGTTCAGCCTAAGTTTCTTTTGGCGATTACTCTGATCTGTTCCCTGTCCACATTTTCCGCCAAGGCTTTTGTGGATTCGGGAGCAGCGCTAAACCTAATGGACTTGGATTTTGCTAAAGGTTGTGGATTTCCGTTGACACCTCTGCAGACGCCTATCCCTTTGAGGGGGATTGATGCTACCCCTCTGGCTAAAAATAAACCTCAGTTTTGGGCCCAGTTGGTCATGCGGGTCGCCCCAGACCACCAAGAAAACTGCAGATTTTTGGTGTTGCATGGTCTGCATGATGCCGTTTTTCTGGGGTTTCCCTGGTTGCAGATTCATAATCCAGTTTTGGATTGGAAGTCTGTGTCTGTGGTGAGTTGGGGTTGCCGGTGTACCTTTAGTGAGGCTCCGGTTTTTTCCACCTCTCCTCAGTCGCATGAGGTTCCGGACTATTTGGCAGACTACTATGATGTATTTAGTGAGAATGAGTCTGCGTCCTTGCCTCCTCATAGGAGTTATGACTGTGCAATTGAACTAAACCCGGGGTGTAAATTTCCTAAGGGTCGGCTCTTCAATTTATCTGTACCCGAGCACGAGGCTATGCGGTCCTATATTAAGGAGGCGTTGGAAAAGGGTCATATTAGACCATTCTCTTCACCCTTAGGTGCCGTTTTTTTTTTTGTGGCCAAGAAGGATGGTTCTTTAAGGCCTTGTATTGATTATCGTGCCCTCAATAAAATTACTATTAAATATCAGTATCCGTTACCCCTGATTTCGGATCTAGTCTCTAGAGTCAGAGGTGCTTGCTGGTTTACCAAGCTTGACCTCAGGGGGGCGTATAATCTTATCCGCATTAAGCAGGGGGATGAATGGAAGACGGCGTTTAATACTCCGGAGGGACATTTTGAGTACCTGGTGATGCCTTTTGGGCTCACTAATGCCCCTTCTGTCTTCCAGTGCTTCATGAACGATATTTTCCGAGACTTTGTCGATAAATTTTTGATTATCTATCTGGATGATATTTTGATCTTCTCCAAGGATTGGGATTCTCATGTGGAACATGTTCGGACTGTGTTCCGGATCTTGAGAGAGAATTCTCTGTATGTCAAAGGATCAAAATGCCTTTTTGGAGTGCAGAGAATTTCTTTTTTGGGATTTATTTTGTCTCCGTCAACTATTGAAATGGACCCGGCCAAGGTACAGGCCATTTATGATTGGGTTCAGCCCACTTCTTTGAAGGCCCTCCAGAAGTTTTTGGGTTTTGCTAATTTTTATCGGAAATTTATAGCAAAATTTTCTAGTTTTGCCAAACCATTGACTGACCTGACCAGGAAGGGTGCGGATGTGTTGAATTGGTCTCCGGAGGCGGTTGCTTCCTTTCAGGAGCTGAAGCGTAGATTTACCTCTGCCCCGGTTCTGCGGCAACCTGATGTCTCACTCCCGTTCCAGGTAGAGGTGGATGCTTCTGAGATTGGTGCAGGAGCGGTGTTGTCCCAAAAGGATCCGGTAACATCTAAAATGAATCCCTGTGCTTTCTTTTCCCGTAAGTTCTCTTCATCTGAACGTAACTATGATGTGGGGAATCGGGAACTGTTGGCCATGAAATGGGCATTTGAGGAGTGGAGACATTGGTTGGAGGGAGCCAAACATCAAGTTGTGGTCCTCACTGACCACAAAAATTTGATTTACCTAGAGTCGGCTAAACGCTTGAACCCTAGACAGGCTAGGTGGGCCTTGTTTTTTACACGTTTTCATTTTGTGGTCTCTTTCCTTCCTGGAACTAAGAATGTCAAGGCAGACGCCCTCTTTAGTAGTTTCTTTGCTGATTCTCCTGTGGTGACCAAGCCTGCCACCATCTTAGGCGAAGGGGTAGTTCTTTCTGCCATCTCGCCCGATTTGAGACTTGCTCTGCAAGAGTTCCAGGAGGACAAACCTGAGCGTTGCCCCAGTGGAAAGTTGTATGTTCCTGACCAGTGGAAGAAGAGAGTGATGTCTGAAGTTCATTGCTCTGCATTGGCTGGTCATCCAGGTATTTTTGGTACTAGAGATCTGGTGAGTCGCTCTTTTTGGTGGCCCACCTTGTCTCATGATGTCAGGAATTTTGTGCAGTCCTGTGGGACTTGCTCCCGGTCTAAATCTTGTTCTCGCTCTAGTGGGTTGTTGATGCCTTTGCCGGTCCCCAGGAGGCCATGGACCCATATTTCAATGGATTTCATCTCTGATATGCCGGTCTCTCAAAGAATGACTGTTATTTGGGTGATTTGTGATAGGTTCTCTAAGATGGTTCATCTTGTACCACTCCCTAAGTTGCCATCTTCCTCTGAGTTGGTGCCTCTGTTTTTGCAACAGGTGGTTCGCTTGCACGGGATTCCTGAGAAAATTGTATCTGACAGAGGAGTTCAATTTGTGTCTAAATTTTGGAGGACGTTCTGTTCCAAGTTGGGAATTCAGTTGTCCTTCTCCTCTGCTTTTCACCCTCAGACCAATGGGCAGACAGAGAGAACAAACCAGACCTTGGAGTCGTATTTGAGATGTTTTATTTCCGCTGATCAGGATGATTGGGTTTCATTTTTGCTCTTGGCCGAATTTGCTTTAAATAATAGAGCTAGTTCTGCCACTTTGATGTCACCTTTTTTTTGTAACTTTGGTTTTCACCCTCGATTTTCTTCAGGGCAGGTGGAGCCTTCTGCCTGCCCAGGTGTTGACACTGTGGTGGAGAGAATGCACCAGATCTGGGACCAAGTGGTGGATAAGTTATCTCTCTCCCAGGAAAAGGCCCAGCGGTTTTCCAATCGACATAGGACCATTGGTCCCCAGTTGAAGATTGCTGATATGGTGTGGTTATCATCAAAAAATATTGCTATGAAGGTGGCTTCTCCTAAGTTTAAGCCTAGATTTATTGGACCTTACAAGATTTTGGAGATTATTAATCCGGTCTCTTTTCGTTTGGCTCTTCCTGTCACATTTAAGATCCATAATGTGTTCCATAAGTCCTTGTTGAAGAGGTTTGTTGAGCCAGTTGTGCCTGAGGTGGCACTTCCGGACCCTGTATTGGTTGAAGGTAACTTGGAATATGAGGTAGAGAAAATTCTGGACTCCCGTCTGGCTAGACGGAGACTCCAGTATTTGGTTAAGTGGAAGGGTTATGGTCAGGAGGATAATTCCTGGGTCTCTGCCTCTGATATTCATGCCAAAAGATTGGTGCGTGCCTTTCATCGGGCTCACCCTGATCGCCCTGGTAGCGTTGTTGAGGGTTCGGTGACCCCTCCTCAAGGGGGGGTACTGTTGTGAGTTCATTTTCCCCTCCGTCACTGAGGCCTGGTGAACTCCCTATTCTAGTGAAGGAAGGTAGTGAGCCTGATTACCAGACACCTGGGACTGATGAAGACGATTGGCTGAGTGGAGTCAGTGACTGGATTTAAGGCAGCCTACGCCCTTTCTGCCCTGCGGGTGATTTCTCTGTGGACTCTTGGACACCAGTCTGATTCCTGCTCTCCTAAAGCTAAGTTTTCTGTTTTGCCTTTTGCATTTAAGATTTGTTTTTGTTTTTCTTGCTTTTTGGATTCTGCCACTCCCTGCTGGAGTGTGCAGTGTTCCTTGAGCTCTGTCTTCTGAAAGTACCTGAGCGCTGATTTAGTTTTTGAAGCTTAGTTGCTTCAGGGCCATTTTTATATCAGCTTGTTGGCTTTTGTCTCTGATAGGGTTTTGGCAGATTGCAGACAGCAGCCTTCCTATGCGTTCCTATCTAGGTAGTTTTTGGGCCCCGTCTTTGCTCAGCCTGTCTTTCTGTCTGTGTAAGTGTTTTCATCTTGCTTCACTGTCATTATATATGGGGGGCTGCCTATTGCTTTGGGGTCTGCTCTGGGGCAGTTAGATTTCCCCTTTCCTTCTTTAGGCCTATGTATCTCTCCGGCTGTGATCGAGGGGTCTAGGTCATCGTAGGAACCCCCCACGGCTACTGCTAGTTGTGTTGATAGGTTCAGGGGTCTGCAATCTGATAGTTGCCAACTTCTCTGGTTTTCAGGACTTAGCTAGCATTTCTGTTTTTGCCTCCTACGGTGACTCAATCATAACAGAATCACCCGCCCAACCGCATATCCTGGGGTACTCAATAGCAGGAAAGAATTGTGTTTAAAAAAAAAAGTGTATATTCTTTCCTCTATATCTCTGAGGCCGTAGGGGGAATTTTTTTCTATCAATGGAGATAAAGCAAGTGTCTGATCGTGTGGAGCAGCTCGCTGCTGAAGTGCGAGGAATTTCCGCCTATCTTGCTCGTTCACATGCTGTTGAACCAAAGATCCCCACACCTGATGTATTTTTTGGGGATCGATCTAAATTTTTGAGTTTCAAAAATAATTGTAAATTATTTTTTGCTTTGAAGCCTAACTCGTCAGGGAGCCCCGCGCAGCAGGTTAAAATTGTCATCTCTTGGGGGCGTGGCCTGGATCGCTTGTGGGGAGGACGTGTGTTGCTGTTGCTCCCGCTGCCAGCCACGAAGTGAGCCCTATTTTGACCTTAACGGGGGTGTCTGTGTGCCCCCCGGAGAGAGCTGGACCAGGAGAGAGTGGTGGAGGTCTGTTCTCTGGGAGGAGAGCGGCCGCGGGGAACGGGTCTTGGCGCCGGAGGTGGACAGGCGCCATCTTGGCCGCGTCTTCCTGCTCCTTCCTGAGCGGCGTGGGCCAGAAGACTGCGGAGAGCCGTTGGAGGAGGTGGAGGGCCGCGGTTTATGCGGGAGGGGAGACCGCTGACCGCTACAGGAAGGAAGGAGAAGGTCTGCTTACCGGAGGAGAGAGAGGTGAGCTGGACGCAGAAGCCTGGCTGGTGATCAGAGGGTGGCCGCAGTGCTGGGTGCTCCTGGTGGCTGGGTCGGGCGCTCCTGCTGTATATAGTGACTGGGGGTTTGGAGATACTGCTCCCCCTTTCCAAAGACGCCAAGACTGACCTGATCACATACCATAGCAGTGAGAAACACTCTATATAGGGCACCATATCAGGGCCTTATTTACTAATGCCAGCTCTCTACCTTTCAAGACGCATGAGGTCATCTCCACCTATGAATATGCATTAATAGACTTTCCCTAAATGCACGAGGAGTGATTTTAAATGCACGCTTTAATTCAACATTATGGTCAAATCTAATAAAGAGCGTGCAAAACCGCTGGATACTGGGGTGCACCAGGGCAGGCAAGGCGAAATGGAGAAATTTTTGAAAAATAAACCTGGGTCGGCTAGGCCCACACCAAAAAAGCTACATACAAATGCTGAGGTAGAGGAACGGGTCGAGGACTCGGACTCAAGTGAAGATGCCTCAGGCAGTGACATTACCCACTCAGACTCTGGGAAGTTCTCTAGATCAGTATTTAAAAAACTTCTGACCCAAGCATTAAAACCTTTGGTTACAGAGATATCTTGTATGAGAGCTGATCTGTCACATATTGGTAACAGAGTGGAGTCCCTTGAAGCATCTCAGTCCTCTCTCATTAGCCACTCGAATGCCATGAGGGACCATTTGGATTACCACAGAGCACAGCTTAATAACTCTCTTCTGGCCTTGGAAGATCAAGAGAACAGAAGCCGCAGAAAAAATATAAGGATTAAAGGATTGCCTGAAAGTGTTTCTGCAGAAATATTGGAAAAATCCACGAAAGAAATTTTTGCCCTCCTAATTCCGCAAGAAAAATGCGACCAAATTGTAATTGAGAGGGTTCATAGATCTCTCAGACCCAGGCCTAAACCTTCTGAACCCGCGAGGGATGTGATCTGTGGCTTGTTGAGTTATGTGGACACTAATGTTATTTTGTCTGCTTCAAGGGATGTTAAAAATCTCGCTTACGAAGGATCTGCCATACAACTCTACCAGGACTTTGCGCCGTCGACTCTTGCAAAGAGAAGAATCCTGAGGCCCTTATTGGAAATACTATGCTCGCGTAAAATCCTCTATAAATGGCTGTTTCCGTTTGGAATATCGGTAAATGGAGACGGCAAACAAGTAACAGTGAGAAGTCCCGAAGACTTAAGCAAAATATGGGACACTTTTGACATTGCTTCTATTGATATCCCTTCATGGCTACCTTTGGATATGGATCTTCGCACGCCTCCTCCTATCAAAACTTATACAGGAGGTCAGGGGGAATGGGCTTCAGTGAAGAGACGCATGCCCCCTAAGCGCGGGAAATCTGGGGCAAGAAAAGAGATGCCCCCCTGAATATTGTTTTATTGGGTCTAGTCGCATTTTCTCACGTTTGGACCCAGTAGTTTTTGGTTTAACTTTGCAATGTCTTGGATCGCTTTGGTTTGCCTTGATTGGCACCTGCCTAGGTGTTGATGCTTTCATTTAACTGCCGTACAAGCTAACATGTACTACTCGTGTGTTGGGGATGTGATTCTCTGATCTGTCATGGGGGGCATGTTGGTCCCCTGCTCCTGCCGCAGGCAAGCAGTTGGATATTGTTATCTATTGGTTACTGTTATTTTACCTTGCATTTTGTATTTTTTGTGGTCTGTCGGCATGGGACACTTTATTATTTATTATTTATTAATTTTTTTTTTTTGCTACATCTAATTTACTATGGGTGACAAGGAAAAATTTGCCACTATAGTAGTGGCTTCGTATAATGTAAAGGGGCTACGCTCCCCGTGTAAGAGAAATCAGGTATTGAACCTTTTGCATGCAAAAAAGGCTAGTGTGATCTTTCTACAGGAGACACATTTTAAAGCGGGGAGAGTACCAGACATGTTCAGATCTCGTTATCCGACCTGGTATCATAGTACAGGTGGGTCGGCATCTAGAGGAGTGAGTATTGCTATTAAAAAAAATGTTCCTTTTGTCTTACATGATTGCCTTTCAGATTCTGAAGGAAGGTATATTATACTGAAGGGCCTTATTGCTAACACCAAAGTTACCTTATGTAACTTATATGCCCCAAACAAGAATCAGATTGGATGGCTATGTAGGACATTGAATACCTTAAAACTATTTACTGTAGGTTTATTGCTGATGGGGGGAGATTTTAATGTACCATTCAATCCATCTTTGGATACTTCCACGTGCAAGTCTTCCCTTTCCCAAAAGGCACTGAGAAAATTACACCTTTCTTTCCAAGAATTACACTTGATAGACCCCTGGAGGACACTCTCTCCTTCGGGCAGAGACTACACTTTTTATTCCCATCCGTTTGGCAGCTATCATAGAATTGACTATATATTGACACAGACAGCCAACCTCTCATTAGTCAAAAATGCGACCATAGACGCTATCACACTATCGGACCATGCTCCTATTTTTCTCGATATGGGCATAGAAACCCTTCCGCGACCAGCCAGGTCTTGGTCGCTTAATGAGACATTATTAGATTCAGATTCCCACATTACGAGACTGACCGACACTCTGGAATTCTTTTTTCAGACAAATCTGCGTTCTGGCCCATCCATACCTGTGGTGTGGGAGTCACATAAAGCGGTAATGAGGGGAGAACTTATAGCTTTGAGTTCCCATCTCAAAAAAGAAAGGACAAAACAGGTTGTGTCTATTTTGCACCAAATTAATTCCTTGGAAAGATTGCATAAGAGATCTCAAGTAACTAAGACATTAACTGAACTGACTGACCTAAGAAATTCGCTAAAAAATCTCTTATTTATCCAATCTGCCAAAACCTATTTGAGATGTAAACAGAGGTTCCATCTCCATGGCAATAAAAGTAGCAAGCTTATGTCTTCATTGCTTAAAAAGCAGCAAGAAAGGACGTTTGTTAGGCAGCTCAAAACTCTGGATGGCTCCTCAATTTTCGAGACCGCTGATATTGCTGAGGAGTTTAGATCCTTTTATGACAGCTTATATAATCTAAACATACCAGATAGCATGCAAGACCCAATAAAAGCTATAGAAAAAATTAGAGAGTTCCTGACTCCATTAGCTTTACCTAAAATAACCCCGGAGGGCCAAACTTTGTTAACCGCTCCGGTTACCCCTAAAGAAATTTTGGATACTCTTTCCACCATTCCAAATGGAAAGGCCCCGGGCCCGGATGGTCTCCCTATTATATATTATAAAAAGTTTATAAAACCACTCTTACCTCAATTGGTGACCTTGTTTAATTCCTATTTGAAGGGCCAGCTTCCCCCTAAGCAATCATTAGAGGCATATATTACGGTTCTCCCGAAGGAGGGTAAGGACCCAAAATTGTGCGCCAGCTATAGACCAATTTCATTACTTAATACGGACATAAAGTTGTGGGCTAAAATACTAGCGGGTAGAATAAGTAATCTTTTACCCAAATTGATTCATGCGGATCAGGCGGGCTTTGTGAGGGGTAGGGAAGGGAAAGATAACTCCACTAGGGTTATACAGTCTATAATGTTTGCCAAAACCCGGCAGGTCCCCTTGGTACTCTTGTCAACGGATGCCGCGAAGGCTTTTGACAGAGTGTGTTGGAGATTCATGGAGCAGGTGTTAATTAAATTCGGTTTTCCCCCTCAATATATAACAGCGGTCCTCTCTCTCTACTCCCAACCGACGGCCATTGTCAGGATAAATGGCACCCTATCAAAAAGTCTGGAGATTCACAATGGGACTAGACAGGGATGCCCTCTGTCCCCATCTTTGTTCATTTTGGTTATAGAGACTTTGATACAAAGCATCAGACAAGAACAACGCATAAAGGGGTTGACGGTGGGACCGGGGACATTTAAAACGCTAGCTTTCGCAGATGATTTTCTTTTTCTCATATCCAATCCATCTCAGGCATTCCCGATCATCCTCCGAATTTTTCAACAGTTTGGTTCCCTCTCCAATTTTAAAATTAACCTAGCCAAATCTGAAGCGTTAAATATCACTCTCCCCCACTCCCAACTTTCCATTCTTCGTACGCAGACTCCCTTCTCTTGGGCTAATGGCTCTATCAAATACTTAGGTATATTCATAACTAGGGACCCCACTAACTTATTTCAAAGTAATTTCATACCCTTATTGAAGAAAGTTACTAATCTGATGCATAAATATAACCTTCCCACTTTATCTTGGTTGGGTCGCATAAACGTGTTTAAGGCATATATTATGCCTATTATTTTGTATGCCATGAATATGGTACCGATTCAGATACCCCTGACCTTTTTTGGGTCATTAAAGTCACTAATAGGAAAATTCATCTGGAAATCTAAACCGGCTAGGATGCCTTATAGGCTTCTTACTTACCCAGTCGCCTCTGGTGGATTGGGAGTTCCAGACCCCCTGGTGTATTATAGGGCAATCCACTTTGGCAGATGGTTAAAGGTAGTGTCTTGCACTGAGGGAGGGGAGGGAGCTTGTGTCGACCTGGCTTTGCTGGGTCCGAGGGGTTTGCCTTATCTATGGACTAGGACCAAACCACCGGTTACTCTTAGACTGGATGAGATAACATCTACTACATTACGTACCAAAAGATTGATGTTGGGGGAATTACCGGAGGACACTTTTCCTTCGACATTAACGCCGATTAGTTCAATAACATTTTTATTGGATTCTGATTTTCAGGATCCTTATAATCTGTGGTTTACCCTCCCTAGAGATACATTGAATAGCTTTTATGGTAATAAAATATTACAGGGAGGAGTTTGGCCATCAAATGCAATGAATCAACCAACTAATTTTCTTCAGTGCCAACACATTCGACGTACGCTTCTACAGTTTAGGAAGAAATTCCCGACCAGGTCGAACTGGTCCTGGTTAGATATCATGATCAAACTCCCGCTTCCACGGCTAAAAATCCTGTCCCGTATTTACTCACATCTGATCTCTCCGGGAATACATTTTAAGCCCTCATTTATTTACTCCTGGGAAATGGAACTTAATACTACGTTCACAGAGAAACAAATATCTAGAATGCTATCTAGTGCACGGGGATTCTCCAGGTGTGTTCTTTTGCAAGAAAATTCCTATAAAATTTTGACCAGGTGGCATTGGACTCCCGCGAAGCTCTTTCAGAGGGGTCTTGCTGATAATGATGCTTGTTGGAGATGCCTCAACCATGGAGGACATCACACACACATATTTTGGGATTGTCCCAAATTGAGACATTTTTGGGACGGTGTCGAGCTAGTTCTCAAAAATTTACAGCTAATAAAGACCAATCTCAGGGCTACGGAGGTTCTTCTTTCGTGCCCATCAAAAGATTTCTTACCAAGAAAACATGGCCTACTCCCATTGATGCTAAGTGCTGCAAAACAACTGATAGCTGTTCATTGGAAAGATGTCGCTCCTCCCACATTGGAGGAGTGGCGTGACAAGATAAATCAGATTTCTCGTCTGGAGGAGCTGTCTAGTTGGGAGGTATTCAGCCACAAATCTTATGTGTCGACCTGGGCCCCGTGGACTAGATATTTGGGGGATAATCCTCGAGGAGAGAGATCAGATAATGCATGAATCTCACTTAGACTTGATGGCCTTGATTTTGGGGTAGCGGGTTCCAAGGTTACTTATAAAACTGTTCACCTACTCTATTTTTATAATACACTCATTTATTGCTAATGTCGATGCCGATGACTGCTTTGTTTTGATGTTATTGTGATTGTTTGCTATTATGCATCCCTCTTTTCCCTTCCCTTCTTCTTATTCCTTTTTCCCGCCCACTTTTCCCTCCCCCCCTTGTTTTTCCCCCCTTTATTATTCTTTACCACCTTGGATGGACGTCTAAGCAATCTTTAACCATCTGTATTTGTCATACGATGTTCAGTCTTATGGTGTGGTTGAAACTTGAAAATAAAGAATTTAAAAAAAAAAAATTGTCATCTCTTTGCTGCGCAGCGGTCCCCAGGATTGGGCGTTTTCTTTGAAACCAGATGACCCTATTCTGACTAATGTGAATGCATTTTTTCAAGCCTTGGGGTTGCTGTACGATGAACCTAATGCTATTGATCAGGCTGAAAAGACCCTGTTAGCATTGAACCAGGGTCGAGAATCTGCAGAGTTGTACTGTCAAAAGTTCCAAAAGTGGGCGGTCCTTACTACCTGGAATGATAGTTCCTTGGCTGCTCTCTTTCGGAAGGGTTTGTCAGAAGCCGTAAAAGATACTATGGTGGGATTTCCTGTTCCCTCTGGTCTGGACGATTCTATGTCTTTAGCCATTCAGGTTGATCGGCGTTTACGTGAACGCAGGATTACACGAGAGGTGTTGCCACCGGTTGAACAGACGTCTGAACCTATGCAATGTGATAGAGTTTTGTCTAAGGCGCAACGTCAGGAATTCAGAAGGCGTAATAAGCTGTGTTTTTTCTGTGGAGATGCCTCACATGTTATTTCTGTTTGTCCTAAACGTGAGAAACGCTTTGCACACACGTTTTCTGTTGGTGGGGTTCAGCCTAAGTTTCTTTTGGCGATTACTCTGATCTGTTCCCTGTCCACATTTTCCGCCAAGGCTTTTGTGGATTCGGGAGCAGCGCTAAACCTAATGGACTTGGATTTTGCTAAACGTTGTGGATTTCCGTTGACACCTCTGCAGACGCCTATCCCTTTGAGGGGGATTGATGCTACCTCTCTGGCTAAAAATAAACCTCAGTTTTGGGCCCAGTTGGTCATGCGGGTCGCCCCAGACCACCAAGAAAACTGCAGATTTTTGGTGTTGCATGGTCTGCATGATGCCGTTGTTCTGGGGTTTCCCTGGTTGCAGATTCATAATCCAGTTTTGGATTGGAAGTCTGTGTCTGTGGTGAGTTGGGGTTGCCGGTGTACCTTTAGTGAGGCTCCGTTTTTTTCCACCTCTCCTCAGTCGCATGAGGTTCCGGACTATTTGGCGGACTACTATGATGTATTTAGTGAGAATGAGTCTGCGTCCTTGCCTCCTCATAGGAGTTATGACTGTGCAATTGAACTAAACCCGGGGTGTAAATTTCCTAAGGGTCGGCTCTTCAATTTATCTGTACCCGAGCACGAGGCTATGCGGTCCTATATTAAGGAGGCGTTGGAGAAGGGTCATATTAGACCATCCTCTTCACCCTTAGGTGCCGTTTTTTTTTGTGGCCAAGAAGGATGGTTCTTTAAGGCCTTGTATTGATTATCGTGCCCTCAATAAAATTACTATTAAATATCAGTATCCGTTACCCCTGATTTCGGATCTATTCTCTAGAGTCAGAGGTGCTTGCTGGTTTACCAAGCTTGACCTCAGGGGGGCGTATAATCTTATCCGCATTAAGCAGGGGGATGAATGGAAGACGGAGTTTAATACTCCGGAGGGACATTTTGAGTACCTGGTGATGCCTTTTGGGCTCACTAATGCCCCTTCTGTCTTCCAGTGCTTCATGAACGATATTTTCCGAGACTTTGTCGATAAATTTTTGATTATCTATCTGGATGATATTTTGATCTTCTCCAAGGATTGGGATTCTCATGTGGAACATGTTCGGACTGTGTTCCGGATCTTGAGAGAGAATTCTCTGTATGTCAAAGGATCAAAATGCCTTTTTGGAGTACAGAGAATTTCTTTTTTGGGATTTATTTTGTCTCCGTCAACTATTGAAATGGACCCGGCCAAGGTACAGGCCATTTATGATTGGGTTCAGCCCACTTCTTTGAAGGCCCTCCAGAAGTTTTTGGGTTTTGCTAATTTTTATCGGAAATTTATAGCAAAATTTTCTAGTATTGCCAAACCATTGACTGACCTGACCAGGAAGGGTGCGGATGTGTTGAATTGGTCTCCGGAGGCGGTTGCTTCCTTTCAGGAGCTGAAGCGTAGATTTACCTCCGCCCCGGTTCTGCGGCAACCTGATGTCTCACTCCCGTTCCAGGTAGAGGTGGATGCTTCTGAGATTGGTGCAGGAGCGGTGTTGTCCCAAAAGGATCCGGTAACATCTAAAATGAATCCCTGTGCTTTCTTTTCCCGTAAGTTCTCTTCATCTGAACGTAACTATGATGTGGGGAATCGGGAACTGTTGGCCATGAAATGGGCATTTGAGGAGTGGAGACATTGGTTGGAGGGAGCCAAACATCAAGTTGTGGTCCTCACTGACCACAAAAATTTGATTTACCTAGAGTCGGCTAAACGCTTGAACCCTAGACAGGCTAGGTGGGCCTTGTTTTTTACACGTTTTCATTTTGTGGTCTCTTTCCTTCCTGGAACTAAGAATGTCAAGGCAGACGCCCTCTCTAGGAGTTTCTTTGCTGATTCTCCTGTGGTGACCAAGCCTGCCACCATCTTAGGCGAAGGGGTAGTTCTTTCTGCCATCTCGCCCGATTTGAGACTTACTCTGCAAGAGTTCCAGGAGGACAAACCTGAGCGTTGCCCCAGTGGAAAGTTGTATGTTCCTGACCAGTGGAAGAAGAGAGTGATGTCTGAAGTTCATTGCTCTGCATTGGCTGGTCATCCAGGTATTTTTGGTACTAGAGATCTGGTGAGTCGCTCTTTTTGGTGGCCCACCTTGTCTCATGATGTCAGGAATTTTGTGCAGTCCTGTGGGACTTGCTCCCGGTCTAAATCTTGTTCTCGCTCTAGTGGGTTGTTGATGCCTTTGCCGGTCCCCAGGAGGCCATGGACCCATATTTCAATGGATTTCATCTCTGATATGCCGGTCTCTCAAAGAATGACTGTTATTTGGGTGATTTGTGATAGGTTCTCTAAGATGGTTCATCTTGTACCACTCCCTAAGTTGCCATCTTCCTCTGAGTTGGTGCCTCTGTTTTTGCAACAGGTGGTTCGCTTGCACGGGATTCCTGAGAACATTGTATCTGACAGAGGAGTTCAATTTGTGTCTAAATTTTGGAGGACGTTCTGTTCCAAGTTGGGAATTCAGTTGTCCTTCTCCTCTGCTTTTCACCCTCAGACCAATGGGCAGACAGAGAGAACAAACCAGACCTTGGAGTCATATTTGAGATGTTTTATTTCCGCTGATCAGGATGATTGGGTTTCATTTTTGCCCTTGGCCGAATTTGCTTTAAATAATAGAGCTAGTTCTGCCACTTTGATGTCACCTTTTTTTTGTAACTTTGGTTTTCACCCTCGATTTTCTTCAGGGCAGGTGGAGCCTTCTGCCTGCCCAGGTGTTGACACTGTGGTGGAGAGAATGCACCAGATCTGGGACCAAGTGGTGGATAAGTTATCTCTCTCCCAGGAAAAGGCCCAGCGGTTTTCCAATCGACATAGGACCATTGGTCCCCAGTTGAAGATTGCTGATATGGTGTGGTTATCATCAAAAAATATTGCTATGAAGGTGGCTTCTCCTAAGTTTAAGCCTAGATTTATTGGACCTTACAAGATTTTGGAGATTATTAATCTGGTCACTTTTCGTTTGGCTCTTCCTGTCACATTTAAGATCCATAATGTGTTCCATAAGTCCTTGTTGAAGAGGTTTGTTGAGCCAGTTGTGCCTGAGGTGGCACCTCCGGACCCTGTATTGGTTGAAGGTAACTTGGAATATGAGGTAGAGAAAATTCTGGACTCCCGTCTGGCTAGACGGAGACTCCAGTATTTGGTTAAGTGAAAGGGTTATGGTCAGGAGGATAATTCCTGGGTCTCTGCCTCTGATGTTCATGCCAAAAGATTGGTGCGTGCCTTTCATCGGGCTCACCCTGATCGCCCTGGTAGCGTTGTTGAGGGTTCGGTGACCCCTCCTCAAGGGGGGGTACTGTTGTGAGTTCATTTTCCCCTCCGTCACTGAGGCCTGGTGAACTCCCTATTCTAGTGAAGGAAGGTAGTGAGCCTGATTATCAGACACCTGGGACTGAAGAAGACGATTGGCTGAGTGGAGTCACTGACTGGATTTAAGGCAGCCTACGCCCTTTCTGCCCTGCGGGTGATTTCTCTGTGGACTCTTGGACACCAGTCTGATTCCTGCTCTCCTAAAGCTAAGTTTTCTGTTTTGCCTTTTGCATTTAAGATTTGTTTTTGTTTTTCTTGCTTTTTGGATTCTGCCACTCCCTGCTGGAGTGTGCAGTGTTCCTTGAGCTCTGTCTTCTGAAAGTACCTGAGCGCTGATTTAGTTTTTGAAGCTTAGTTGCTTCAGGGCCATTTTTATATCAGCTTGTTGGCTTTTGTCTCTGATAGGGTTTTGGCAGATTGCAGACAGCAGCCTTCCTATGCGTTCCTATCTAGGTAGTTTTTGGGCCCCGTCTTTGCTCAGCCTGTCTTTCTGTCTGTGTAAGTGTTTTCATCTTGCTTCACCGTCATTATATGTGGGGGGCTGCCTATTGCTTTGGGGTCTGCTCTTGGGCAGTTAGATTTCCCCTTTCCTTCTTTAGGCCTATGTATCTCTCCGGCTGTGATCGAGGGGTCTAGGTCATCGTAGGAACCCCCCACGGCTACTGCTAGTTGTGTTGATAGGTTCAGGGGTCTGCAATCTGATAGTTGCCAACTTCTCTGGTTTTCAGGACTTAGCTAGCATTTCTGTTTTTGCCTCCTATGGTGACTCAATCATAACAGCCCACATTGGAAAACTAATCTCATTTGAGATGATGCCCTATCGGTTGGTGGAAAGCGCAGCTTTCCGCGAACTCATGGCCTATGCAGTACCACGCTATGACCTACCCAGTCGCCACTTCTTCTCTCGCAAAGCCATCCCAGCCCTCCACCATCATGTAAAAGACCGCATTGTCCATGCACTCAAGCAGTCATTGAGTGGAAAGGTGCACCTCACAACTGATGCATGGTCCAGTCGGCATGGCCAGGGCCGTTACGTGTCCATCACTGCGCACTGGGTTAATGTGGTGGATGCAGGGTCCACAGGGGACAGCGGTGGTGGGACAGTGTTGCCTAGCCCACGGTATAGGAAACAGTTGGCTGTAGGCGTTCGACCCTCCTCCTCCTCCAGAAGCGAAAGCTCGTCCACAGAGCACAGTCGTACGAGCACTCCATCTGCAGCTGCCACTGTTGCACACGAGGTGTCCCCCTATCGAGCAGCTAGTGGAAAGTGTCAGCAGGCTGTGTTGCAGATGATGTGTTTGGGCGACAGACACACCGCCGAGGTGCTGGCCGAGTACTTGAAGCGACAAACTGAGTCATGGCTGGGCAGTGTACATCTTGAGGCAGGCAAGGTAGTTAGTGATAACGGCCGTAATTTTGTGGCAGCCATAGCCCTTTCAAAACTCAGCCACATACCTTGCTTGGCTCACACCTTGAACCTGGTGGTGCAGTGCTTCCTCAAAAATTATCCGGAGTTAACAGCCCTGCTCCAGAAGGTGCAAAGACTGTGCGCGCACATCCGCCGGTCGCCTGTACACTCCGTTCGTATGCAGAAGCTGCAGCGATTGCTCCACCTTCCCAACCACCGCCTCATTATCGACATTGCAACAAGGTGGAACTCCACCCTGCACATGGTGGAGCGGCTGTGCGAGCAGAGGCAGGCCATAATGCATTTGTGGGAGGATACACGGCCAGGCACTTTGAGAGCAGACATGGAGTTGACAGGTGTGCAGTGGTCGAAGCTGAAAGACCTCTGTAAAGTCCTTCAGTGTTTTGAGGAATGCACACGGCTGGTAAGCGCAGACGACGCCATCCTAAGCATGAGCATCCCACTTATGCGTCTGCTCATGCAAACTTTGACGCACCTTAAGGAGCAGGCGTCTGCAGCCAATGTTGATGAGGAGGAAGAGGAGGAGGGAATCCTTGATGACATTCAGCCATTGTCTGCTCTGGGACCTCTCCTGGACGAGGTGGAGGAAGAAGAGGAGGAGGAGGATGATGATGGGGATGATTACTTAGGGGAGGAGGATGCATCTCGTGGGGCAAGTGAAAATGTTGGCGTGGCAAGGTCTGGTACAGGGTTTGTGCGTGACTGGAGGGATGTGGATTTGCCAGAAAGTGCTCCTCCACCCAGCACTCGCAGTGCATCATTGACACCGGGAACATTGGCCCACATGTCAGATTATGCCTTGCAGATCCTAAAAAGGGACCCCCGCATTGCCAAAATGATGAACGATGACGACTACTGGTTGGCCAGCATCCTGGATCCACGCTATAAAGGCAAATTACAAAACATCATGCCACAGGAGAACCTTGACCTAATATTGGCTAATAAACAAGCAACTCTGGTAAATCGGTTGCTTGAGGCATTCCCAGCACACAGCAGCGGTGATGATTCTCACACGAGCGTACGGGCAGGGGGCAGCTTGGCAGAGGTGTTCATGGTGCACACAGCAGAAGTGGCGTTGGAGACAGGGGTTTCATGACAATGTTGTGGACTGATTTTTCAAGTACCGCTCACACAACTGGTAATACTGCATCGATGGAAAGTGACAGGAGACAGCAGTTGTCAACTATGGTTACAAACTACTTTTCCTCCCATATCGATGTTCTCCCACACAGGTCATTCCCCTTTGACTATTGGGCCGCTAAACTGGACACCTGGCCTGAATTGGCACAATATGCCTTACAGGAGTTCGCTTGCCCAGCTGCAAGTGTGCTATCGGACAGAGTCTTCAGTGCAGCTGGATCAATCTTGACAGAAAAAAAGGACCCGTCTGTCAACCCAAAATGTGGATGATCTAACCTTCATTAAAATGAACCATGCATGGGTTTCCAAGGATTTTGTCCCACCTTCCCCTGATGACACATAGGGTGACAGAAAAATGGCTTGCTTTGGTCCACCTCTTCCTGGGACTTCACCTATTTCGCCTTTTGCATCAGCTGAATGTCCAACATCAACATATGCCACTTTCTAAAACTCCCTAACTGTGCTGCCTCCCCCCTCCATGGCCTTGGTCACCACCTAGCGCATGACACCGTGCGAGTGCCGTTGCCCTGGACAGGTGGGTAGGCCGACTCTTGGGCGCGGGCACTGGCACAGGGTCCCTCATAGTGCAATCAAGTGTCTCTGACGGTGGTGGTGCACACCCGCCGTCAGACACACCGCCGTACTATGAGGGGCCCAGTGCCAGTACCGACGCCCACGAGTGGGCCCCCCTTGCTTGGGCAGGGCCCCAGCATTTGCAATCTTTACCTCTCCCTGCTCCTCCGCTGTGTAGTCTGGGCCGTCAAATCCATACTGGGCCTGACACCGTCTGAGCCTGCCTCCTGATGTATAGACATATATTTTGAATGTGTACGCTATCCATACATGTTATCCGGGGATACGGTACCCTTTCTCACCTTTGTGCAATCACGTGCAAGCCGTACTGGGCCTAATACCGTCTGAGCCTGCCTCCTGATGTATAGACATATATTTTGAATGTGTACGCTATCCATACATGTTATCCGGGGATACGGTACCCTTTCTCACCTTTGTGCAATCACGTGCAAGCCATACTGGGCCTAACACCGTCTGAGCCTGCCTCCTGATGTATATAGACATATATTTTGAATGTGTACACTATCCATACATGTTATCCGGGGATACGGTACCCTTTCTCACCTTTGTGCAATCACGTGCAAGCCATACTGGGCCTAACACCATCTGAGCCTGCCTCCTGATGTATAGACATATATTTTGAATGTGTACGCTATCCATACATGTTATCCAGGGATACGGTACCCTTTCTCACCTTTGTGCAATCACGTGCAAGCCATACTGGGCCTAACACCGTCTGAGCCTGCCTCCTGATGTATAGACATATATTTTGAATGTGTACGCTATCCATACATGTTATCCGGGGATACGGTACCCTTTCTCACCTTTGTGCAATCACGTGCAAGCCATACTGGGCCTAACACCGTCTGAGCCTGCCTCCTGATGTATATAGACATATATTTTGAATGTGTACGCTATCCATACATGTTATCCGGGGATACGGTACCCTTTCTCACCTTTGTGCAATCACGTGCAAGCCATACTGGGCCTAACACCATCTGAGCCTGCCTCCTGATGTATAGACATATATTTTGAATGTGCACGCTATCCATACATGTTATCCGGGGATACGGTACCCTTTCTCACCTTTGTGCAATCACGTGCAAGCCATACTGGGCCTAACACCGTCTGAGCCTGCCTCCTGATGTATAGACATATATTTTGAATGTGTACGCTATCCATACATGTTATCCGGGGATACGGCACCCTTTCTCACCTTTGTGCAATCACGTGCAAGCCATACTGGGCCTAACACCATCTGAGCCTGCCTCCTGATGTATAGACATATATTTTGAATGTGTACGCTATCCATACATGTTATCCGGGGATACGGTACCCTTTCTCACCTTTGTGCAATCACGTGCATGCCATACTGGGCCTAACACCGTCTGAGCCTGCCTCCTGATGTATATAGACATATATTTTGAATGTGTACGCTATCCATACATGTTATCCGGGGATACGGTACCCTTTCTCACCTTTGTGCAATCACGTGCAAGCCATACTGGGCCTAACACCGTCTGAGCCTGCCTCCTGATGTATAGACATATATTTTGAATGTGTACGCTATCCATACATGTTATCTGGGGATACGGTACCCTTTCTCACCTTTGTGCAATCACGTGCAAGCCATACTGGGCCTAACACCGTCTGAGCCTGCCTCCTGATGTATAGACATATATTTTGAATGTGTACGCTATCCATACATGTTATCCGGGGATACGGTACCCTTTCTCACCTTTGTGCAATCACGTGCAAGCCATACTGGGCCTAACACCGTCTGAGCCTGCCTCCTGATGTATATAGACAAATATTTTGAATGTGTACGCTATCCATACATGTTATCCGTGGATACGGTACCCTTTCTCACCTTTGTGTAATCACGTGTAATCCATACTGGGCGTGAGAACGGCTGGCGAGCTGTTAAGCAAGCTACAGCACCTGTGGTTTGCACACGTAAGTTTTTCATTTTTTCAGGAATGACGGTTAGGCCTAGTTCCGGAACTGCGGTTGACCTGCACTTACTGGGAAATCATCGTTCGCGGGTAATAATTGTAATAATCAGTGATCCCCATCACTAACGTTGTTCAGCGGGTTATCTGCACCTGTAAGCGACAAACGCTGGCCTTTTCAGTGTAGCGCACATGCAGCCATGGACATGTAAGGGCATGACACACCAGTTATTGGCCAATCTCATGTGCCAGAGCCTCACGTGTCCCTCTAGTAAGCCGGACTCGGACCACGGGGCATGACGGAGTCTCGTCCGTTAACGGAATTAAGCTTGCAATGTGTGCATCTGTTCTGTAGCTGGCATGGTTGAGGTTTCCCAGGTGGAGTCGAATTTAACCGTAGGCTCCACTCCTGGTGGTGCCCTTCTGGACATTCCTTTAAGGTTCAGCTTTGCAACCATACTGCCCACGTAAAACAAACACTTTGCCTTCATGAACGCTGTTTGGAGGGTCATGATTCGTGGGAATAACGCCGCCCAATCAGTTAGCCTGCTAGAGAGATCCTTCGTTGCTCCCAAGAATGACATCACACTCCCTAGGAGGAAGGTAATGCCACTGTGGCGACCGTACTCCTGGGGGCGACACAAGTGCACTGATGCCCAGCCACTGCTCGATGAATCTGCTGGTACATTGAACCAGACCACTACATTCCCCTCGCACGCTACACGGCCTGAATCTGACCCTGATGAAACTCAGGTTACCCTTCCCATATACAGTTCCATCTTACACGGTGACAAAGAGGAAGCTGCAGATGAAAGTGCAGGTTCAGCCCACCCGCCATCAGACACACCACCGTACTATCAGGGGCCCTGTGCCAGTGCCGTCGCCAACGAGTGGGCCCCCCCTGCTTGCTCAGGATCACAGCACTTGCAAGGTTGAAATACTGTGCAGTGAGATGGAAGATGGGGACGACGAGGAGTCCAGACTAGTACAGGGATTCCCTAGCGAGGAGACTTATTTGATTGTTTTCAATGTTGGGACAGCAATTTTTGGGGAGCACTATACTCTGGAGAATGATAGATGGGGCCCACCATACACTGGAACATTCCAAAGGTGGACATCAGACACTGGAGCAGCATTTACAGGGCCCATTATACACTAGAGCATTAGAAATGGGGCCCATTATGTTTGGAGCATTATTTGGGCCCATAAGACAGTGGAGCTTCATCCATGGGGACCAACATATACTGTAGCATTATGTGGAGCTCATCATATACTGTTTCAAACATTATATGGGACCAATGATTCTGTATGGAGAAATAGATGGGCCTCATCATGAGATGTTAAAAGTGAAGTATTTTTCATTGTACTATACCGCTATTTCTCTGCCGTATCGGAGCATGATGAGTTGTGGTATTTGTTAAAGGGGCGCTCTTTCGCCCAGGGCACATGAAAACCTGGAGCCAGCCCTACCCCCCCCCACAACTTTAGCCAAATAACCCCCATTTTTCAGTGCGTAACTTGTATTATGAAGTTAATTAAGGTTGACAAGCTTAAGTAAGAAGAATTGATGCTTTTGGCATTAAAATGGGCACTGTAGGTGTGTTTCCTGTCCTCCTCTCACTGCCGACTTTTATTCCCCATTGACTTACATTGGGTTTCGTGTTTCGGGACGACCCCGACTTTTCCCTATAATCGGACGATCTTGCTCGACCCGACTTTTGGAAAAGTCGGGTTTCACGAAACGAAACTCGACCCTAAAAACCAAAAGTCGCTCAACTCTAGTCGGTATGTATAACCCTAGTCTCAGGCAGAAAATACACACATAAGCCTCCGTTCAGTCACTGCCAGAGTCTCCCAAATCCCCCAGAACACTTTGCTGCCACCACCTCCTTGTTTGACATAAAAAACAATATTGGATAAGGAGCCCACCCACAGGGTAGCATACTTAGCAAGGAGGACATGGCGGTCCATTTATAGAGCAAGGAAAATGAGACTAGTAAATTTTGCAAATTTACACCAGAAAATATAGGCAGTGTTTACAAAAAACAAAAGTTGTTATACAGTATACACAGAGATTTAGAAATAAAAGAGATTAAAGTAAGAACTTGCGCATCTCAGTCATTGATATGCCGTGTGGATGTGGGGGAGGGGAATCTTCCCATAAACAAAGGGTACAAATGCACAGCTTACTGCAGCTGCTTCCCCAGGCAAAAGACAACTTCCTAATCGAGCATCCTATATTTATACCCTTCCCTGGCTGACCTCAAGTGGGTGGGCGGAGCTAGGGAAAGTACCCCTCTTTTGAAAGTTACTAAACTCCTGCAGGCCATATCTTGGGCTGCGCGGCTCACAGAGAGACGACAGGAGTATTACCTGTCTTCTTACAAAATTTCATTTAAGACCAAGCATCTATCTAGGTATTACTGGGAGGAAGATACCCAGTTTTTCAGTTTCTGGTGGGCACACACTTTCCAAAATGATGCTGGGAATAGCTTTAATTATGCAGATTCCAAAAATAAGTTTCCTGCCTCTATATTTTTTCTGTATTATTATATTTGAGTTTGAATAGATAAAGGAACTTTCAAATCCATGTGTTACAGACAAACTGGATTTACCTGGTCAAAGCCACATTCCCAAGAGAGGAGAAAGAGTGGGATAGAATTACACACAGGCAGGGGGAGAGAGAACTGCAGCTATGTGCCTGCAGAAACGAAATGGGAAGGAAGGGGCCGCATGTGGGTCACCCTCCCAGGGCTGTGGGGTACTCGGTACCGGGCCGGTCTCTCAGAGGGAGGTGTCACAGCAGCGGTGACCCGGTCTGTGGCCCTGGGTGCCCATGTAAAAGGGGTTAAGTGGTGGAATAAAGTTTATGAGTGATTCGTGACGCCACCTGTGGTGTTCGGCAATGAACATGTTAAACCGACGCTGCAGACAGATCCTCTGGGACAGATGGTGGGGTGCAGCAGTGATGTTATAGCCCTCCACAGGTAGGGCTGTTGGTCCCAGGGCAGTGTAGATAAAGAGGATAGGTGTTGAGGAAGAGGGTGCAGTGTCTGGCACAGAGATGTAGCAGTGCTGAAGAAGTTGCAGTAAGAAGGCAAGGATGCAACAAAGTGTAGTTTTGTTACCTTTACTTTGTAAGTGCAGTCCAGGGTCCAGATTACAGATGGCACAGAAGCTGATTAGCCTGGAAGCAACTTAGGAATCTCTCTATCAGATGGGTTGTGTAGTATCCTCTCTAGCGCTTACTTGAAGTACATGCAGTACTGTGTTACACTGACGTTCCTCCTTCTTCTTCCCTTTTGGATCTACCTCGCATGGCAGACAGCTGTAGCCTTCTATCTCCTTTGGCTCACACGTCACTGTTGTGCCTCCGAGTCTTAGATGGGAATAGAGCATTTACAGCTTCCTATTCCTCTGGTTTCTGTTGCAGGACCGTCAGTATCCATACAACCTTGGAGACCAGGCTCCAGATCATGCGCTCCAGTTGGGAATGAGCCTCAACTCTCTGCTCAATCCCCCATCTCCTCTATCCACGTCCACACACTTCGACCTCCTCACACTAACTAACTAATTTCCCCTCCTAGCCCCCAGAGAGAAGCTCTTCCCCTTAGTATTGGTTCAGAGCTCCCTCTGCTGGCCTTGAATGGGAACTGTGTTGCATATTATGGTTAACTGCCAGAGAGACCCTTCATTGCTTCCAAGCCTGACATCACCCTCCCTGGAGGAAGGCAATGCCAGTGTGGTGACCATACTCCTGGGGGCGCCACACATGTTCTTACCACAAGACCAAGGAGATGCAGCAGAAAGCACCGTATGTGTAATCGAAACCATGGAAAATTATTCATATGTTCCTGACAGCATACTACCACATATCCACACATGAAGATCACCAGCAGCTGTGTCACTAAGGGGGTACACTCAGACATTTCCAGTTTAAGCCCTCCCATTTTGTCTCATCGTTGCCCCATGGGTCTTTACCAAGGTGGCCGCAGAGGTCATGGCACATTTCCATGAACAGAATGTTGTGATTGTTCCCTATTTGGATGACTTCTTAATAGTAAGCAGTTCTGTACTTCATTGCACTAAACAGTTGGAGGGTATTATGTCCACTCTAGAAAGTTTGGGGTGGCTTTTGAATCTTGAAAATTCTTGTTTGCAAACTCTGAGTGTACAAGAATTCCAGAGTCTCGTGTTGGACTACGAGACTTAGGAGTGTCAGCTACCTGTGCCTAAATTAGAGGGTATTTAACATCAAGTTTTGAAGGCAGTGAATAATCCCTCTATGTTCCTTAGAAGTGCAATGTCTTTTTTGGGGTCACTCACTTCCTGTATTTTGGCTATCCTGTGGGCCCAATTCCATACTAGGTCTTTACAGTGGGAAGTGTTACGTAACGACCATTTGCTTAGAGGGTGCCTAAAAGGAATGGTCTCTCTTTCTCCCTCTACGATACAATCCCTTCTTTGGTGGTTAAATTTTTCAAACTTGTCCAGGGGGTTCCCTGGGTGAACCATATTTCCCGGATTGTCACTACGGATGCCAGCCCCAAACTTTGGGGGGCCCATCTTGGGGAGGTGATGGTCCACGGGTCGTGGCCAGGGATTGAGATTAGTGGTTCATCTAACCTGAAAGAGTTATTGGCAGTGGAGCTGGTAATAAGATGGCTCCTTATGTTCTTACAGGGTCAGCATGTCAGAATCCTTTCTGACAATCAGGTGACGGTGGTCTACATCAACCACCAAGGGGGGACCCGATCCAGATCTCTAATGGATGTTGACGGATCGAATATTCCAAATAGCCAAAGCTCATCTGCTGTCATTAACCGCTCTGCACATAAAAGAAAATTAAAATATCAATGCAGACTTCCTAAGCTGCAACCAACTCAGACAGGGAGAATGGGTGTTAAACCGAACCATCTTCAACTAAATTGTGCAGATGTGGGGATGTCTGGAGATAGACTTTTTTGCCACCAAGGGGAACAGACGAGTGCATCAGTTATGTTCTCTAAACCCCAGAGAAAGTCCACAGGGAGTGGATGCTCTGCTGATTCCATGGAACTTCAGTCTGACATATGCTTTTCCCCCAATAGCTCTGATTCCATTGGTGTTGAGAAAGATCCAGGAGGACAGGGCACAAGTTAACGATGTCTGTCACCAATCCATGGGTTCTTCCGAAACTCCCAACCTTCCATCTACAAGTGTCCAGTCTGCATCTGACGGCATGGAATTTGAGAGGGTGCTGTTAATGGTGAAAGGGTTTTCTCACAATCAAGTGGCCACAACAAAGGAATCTACAACAAAGATATATGCCAGAACCTGGAATAAGTTTCTATCGGCCTCTACTGCAGAGATTAGGGGAGAGGTTCAGATACGGCCCTTTCCAGACTTCCACCATATACCCAGTTCCTGGAAGGTGGGTTTATCTTGAAGTCAGATCCATCTTAATTACCGAAAGTAGCCTCTAAATTTCACAGACTGCACGATATTGTTCTTCCTTCCTTCTGTGCCAACCCTGGGAATCAGAAGGAAAAAGTCTCCGCTCACTAGAAGTCAGGAGATACCTACTCAGATATGTTTCTGTGACTGACCCTTGGAAAAGGAATAATTCTTTATTTGTGTCCTTTCAGAGGGCTAGGAAGGGGCTTAAGGTTTCAAAATGAACTTTAGCTAGATGGATCAGGGAGACATTTTTTTTAGCCTATTCAGCAAGTGGTAAGGCAGTTCCAGAGGGTCTGAAGGCTCACTCCATATGAGTCGTGGTGACTTCCTGGGCGGAGAGATCGGAGGTGCCGATTGAGCAGATATGTAAGGCGGCTACATGGTCTTCTCCTTCCACATTTTATAAGCATTATAGGCTTGACATGGGTGCCTCCTCCGATCTCACACTTGGGAGAAGGGTGCCTCAGGCTGTGGTCCCTCCCTAGTTTTCTTACCTCTCTGTAATTCTCTCATGGTGCTGTCATGGGAGACTGAATATAGTCTTAATTACTAACCAGTAATGGTATTTTTCGGAGCCCATGACATCACCCTTATATTCCCTCCCTTCATGTGTGGGTGAGCACTTCTTTCATTTCTGCATAATCACATGTGAAAATTATTTGGTGTACGATATAATGTTTATAATGCTACTAACCTTGGAGGTCCTCTCGTGCTCTGTAATCCAACTGATGTGGGTGAGAGGTGCCATCCTCTTATGTCTGTAGGTTTCCTGTCCTTGAAGGGCGGATCCCCTCTCTATTGGTGCTGTTAGGGTCTTAGTTACTTTCCGGTAAGTAACTAAGACTTTCCTCCTCCTTCTCCTGGAACTGGCAATAGCCTTTGCAAAGTGGACTATTCCCTCTTACTACAGACTTTCTGATCTCTTGCCGTTAGAGTTGACCCTTTGTTGGATCTCCTTGAACCTAACAGACATTACATTCAGTGTCTCACAGTCACACATCACTTCCTCATATTGTCCCCTATGTGTCAGTGTCCCCCAAGGTTCAATTGTAGGCCAGGGCACTATGGTTATTTTGTGCATGCTCCCTGCCTGTTAAAGGGACCATGCACATCGCCCTAAGGTGTTCCCAGCCAACAAATGGGTAACATCTTCTTTTTAAGGATCCTCCTCTAATATGGAGGTGCCTGCGCAATGTTGTTAGCTTGCCTTGCTTGCTTGTTATGCCTCTTTCACACTTCTGTTTTTTGCCATCAGTCAAAATCCGCCAAAATTTGAAAATGGTGGATCCGCAAAAAAATGTATAAAAACGGATACAAGCTGATTGAACGGATCCGTTTTTTAAGGATCCGCTATACTGATTTTAGTGCGGATCCTCAACAAAACGGATCAGTACCATCCGTTGGCATCCGTTTTTCACATCCGTTGGATCCGTTTTCTTGTGGATCCGTTTTTCCACACCTCCAAAATGGGATGCTCCCAAATATGATTCGCTCTTGGAAAATGCTCTCAAATGTGATTGGATACTGGAAACTAGGGAGAAATATATCTAGGGTGTTGTGATACAATTTCTTTGAAAGGTTTTAGAGCTAGTGGCAGCGATGGAAGGAGTTATTGCGAGTATTGACAGCTTCTGTGTGGAATTGGATCTTCACTTGAATCGGTTGGCAATTATTGCTCTCGAAAGGGAGAAAAGAAGATTGCGAATCCTGCGTATGAGGAGACGGCGCCAGTGGATTCATGCCATTAATGCGCAGAGGTTCACCCGTGGCGTTTTTTCCACATTGTACCTGGAATTGAGGGATAATCCGGACAAGTTCTTCAACTACGTGCGCATGAGGCTGGAATTCTTTGAGATATTGGTGGATCGTGTTGGAGAACAAATCCAGAGAAGGGACACACAAATGCGGTTTTCTATATCACCGGCAGAGCGTTTGATGGTGACCCTTCGGTAAGTTATCTACCTTTTAAAATGTTTCAGATTCTGCAGGCTTTTATTGTTATGTTATGGCTTGTAGTTTGTATTAATTTTACTTTTTTTCCATTTTTTTAACAGATTCCTGGCAACTGGAGAATCCTTCACCTCCCTCCATTTCCAGTTCCGGATTGGGATTTCAACTATTGCTGGAATTGTACAACAGACCTGCCGGGCATTGTGGGATTCTCTACAGGAGGAATACATCCCAGAGCCAACACAGGAGAGGTGGCTGGAGATTGCCGACAAGTTTCAAGAAATCTGCCAGTTTCCAAACTGCATCGGTGCCGTGGATGGCAAGCATATCAGGATTGTGAAACCTATGGGATCTGGTTCACAGTTTTACAACTATAAGAAATACTTTTCTATTGTGCTTATGGCCATTTCGGATGCAAACTGCAAATTCATTGCCGTGGACATCGGTGCATGCGGTCGTTCTAATGACTCTCAGGTATTCAAGATTTCCACCATGGGCCGTCGCTTGTATGGAGACAATTTTGACTTCCCACCTCCAAGACCACTCCCTGGAACAACAGGCCCACCAATGCCTTTTGTGTGTGTTGGCGACGATGCTTTTCAGCTTTCTAAACACCTACTCAAACCATATGGTAGTTGTGGATTAACACACCGGAAAAGAATCTATAACTATCGGTTAACCAGAGCGCGCAGAGTGGTGGAGTGCGCGTTTGGAATTTTAACTGCCAAATGGAGAGTCCTGTTAACGGCCATGAAAATGAAAACAGAGACCGTGGATGAGGTGGTGAAGGCCTGTGTAATCCTGCACAATTTTGTCCTTTCAAACGAACCAGTTTCCATCGATGAAAATCTGTCTGAAACCACCTCGTGGGATTATGAGCAGCAAACTTTTCGGAGTACTGGCTCAGTGGCAAGAATGAGGGACACCTTTGCAGACTATTTTGTGACACCAGAGGGACAAGTGGACTGGCAAGATGACATGATATAATTTTCTATACCAATTGTGAGTAACTTTTTTTTTTTTTTAACTGAAATTTTACCAAGTGTTTGGTTTTCCCAAGCATTGTTACCATGTGATTTGGCTTACCAAGTTTTTTTTTTTTTTTTAAGTTTTACACTTTGCAGTGTTACCAATTGTTGGGTACCAAGCATAAAGTTTTACCAAGTGTTGTGTACCTAGCGTTGTTTTACACTTACAAATGTTACCAAGTGTTGGGTACCAAGCGTAAAATGTGACACTTTGAAATTTTACCAAGTGTTGTGTACCAAGCGTTTTACACTTTGAAATGTTCACATGTGTTGTGTGCCAAATGTTGTGCTACCAAGTGTTTTTTTTGTACCTTGTACACCACCGGTGTACTGTGAAATATTACCCAGTTTTTTTGTACCTTGTACACCACCGGTGTACTGTGAAATATTGTTGTGTGTTGTGTTACCAAGTGTTGTGTTTACCTTTTACACCACTGGTGTAATTTGAATATTTCCAAAGAAAAAAGCAAAAAAGAAACAACACAATAAAGTTTTTTGAAAAAAAAAACAGTTTATTTCTGAATTTGTAATAACTGTATATTTTTTTTAATTTTTGGTGTTTTTTTTTTATTTTTTTTGGTATCTTAAACCTTTTTTGTAAGTTTTTTTTTGGTATATATTACCTTTTCTGTAACTTTTTTTTTTTTGGTATATATTACCTTTTTTTTAACTTTTTTTTGGTATATATTACCTTTTATGTAACTTTTTTTTTTGTATATATTACCTTTTTTGTAAATTTTTTTTTTTTTTTTGGTATGTTTTTTGGATAACAGAAAACATTACAAAGTGTGATAATGTTGGGTGGAGATAGTATTGGAGGGGTTAACAGGGTTGACCATATCGAGGGGGGGGTAGAGGACTGGGGAGGGAGTTGGTGAGGACCAGAAGTGGAAGGGGGGTTTAACACATGTGGTTGGGACGGGAGTGGATGGACAGACGAGGTTTGTGGGTACATTGAAGGTGTATGTGGGGGTGGGTATGGTGAGGGCATTGGGGTATAATGCAATGGGGAAGGAAGGTACTGGGAAGAATGGAATGGGAAACTAGAGAAAGGAGAGGGAGTGGAAGGAGGAGGGACGGCTGTGTGGTGGAAGGATGGACGGGGGAAGGATGGACTGTGGAAGGATAGACAGGGGAAGGATGGACAGAGGGAGGATGGACAGGGGGAGGATGGACAGGGGGAGGATGGACAGGGGGAGGATGAGATGCTTCAGCAAGCACTTCCACTAGAGCATTCTGACTGGCTTGCATCACACGTATCTGCTGGTGAGTACTTAAACCTTCCATTTGCCAGACAACAGATTGAAAAAAGGTATGTCTCGGTGTCTGGTTTGATTCTAAATTTATCTGTTCCATGTATCTTCTGAGTTTCATGATACTTTGATTGATCATGGTCAACCCAGAAGATAACCGTTCTCCATAAGTGTGGAAACCGTGCTGGACAGATGAGTTTAGACTCAAACAGTCAGACAAGGTCATCCTTTCCTGACTCCTCAGACGCTGCCGGCCAGAACCAAAAGTTGGTCGAGATGTTGCGGCAGTGTCTGAGGGGTGGGGAACAGGGAACAAGTCGTCACCAGAAGCTTCATGTGATGAAGTCTGCCCTGCTGCTCCAGTGCTGGTGGAGGGGATAGAGGGATGAGACAAGAGGGTAGGTAGAGAGGGGTCGGATACCTCGATGTAGTCACCGGGGGCGGTCTCACTAGGGATCACTCCAGAGGGACGCAACTCTGATGCAGACTCCCGAGTGCTGCAGATGGTGCTAAAAAAAAAGGAGAAAAAATGTATATTAAAAATATTGATATTTAATTTAAGTCTGCTGAAAAAAAATTTGGTTAAACATTTCTACTACAGAAATGGTTTGGGTAATATTTACCTTCTGCACACCATTGTTGATCGCAGGAACGCCAGGGCTTTGTAGTTTTTGTACTGGGGTCCCCGGCGTCCTCCCGATCCACTCAGGGTCTGCATCTCTTTGTTGTAGTCCCTCTTGAAGCGATCCCGGAGCGACCGCCACCGTGTGAAGCAAAAAAAAAAAGGGGTTTAGTATTCGACACTTCACATGCTGGAATATAAGTTACTGAAGTTGTAATACTTACGCACAAAATCCCTGGCCCTCGCATTGAGTTCCTCCCAGTTCTCAATAACTGAAGAACAGACCTCATCCCAGAGCCGTCGGGTGGTTGGTTGGTCGGCGTGTAGACGGTTTGCCATGTTCCACAGCGGCTCCCGGTTTTCCACCTCATGGATGAGTTCGTCAGTATCAATCATGATACCCTCCTCCATATATCTCCGGGGAGCACGCTGTGAAACCTGTGAAGATAAAAAACAAAACAAAAAACAAAAAATTACATTCTATTTAAACACATGATGTTCATTTAAACAATTATCCAAATAGGGTTACTTACCTTTTGCCGACCAACAGATGCATCACCTTGACGACCCTGGGATGTCCTGGGAGTCACTCTAGTGCGGGCATCGGATTCTGAAGACTGTGGTAAACAAAAAAAAAAAATTTGTTTGGATGGATGCGTAGTTATTGTGTGTGCACTGTGATGAATGTTTGTGTTGGGTGTAGCATTATGTATCTGTGTATGTGCTAAACTTGCACTCTGTGCACCCCCTCCTTGCGTCTCTCCACCCTGCACGTCTCCTCCTGGAAGCTCCTCTGAATCAGCTTCCTGTTAAAACATAATACATGGATAGTGTTTTTAACCCAAAAAAAAAAAATTATTTTAAATAAAAAAAAAATTTCTTTTTACCTCAGCTTGCTGATGGTGTGAGGGGGAGCTTTCAGGAGAAGACATTACGGTTTGGGGCAGCTGCGTTGGCAGCTGCAGTGCTTCCTGAAGTGATCTGCAAGTATAAAGACACTTGTTAAGCTACTATACAAAGGATCATAATAAGCTTTCAGGCCTTTATACTTACAGGGAAAATAAAGGTTGGCTGGCCGTCTCTGCTGCGGCCTGGCCGACCGTTTCTGCTGCGGCCTGGCCGACCGTCTCCGCTGTGGCCTGGCCGACCGTCTCCACTGCGGCCTGGCTGGTGGTGCTTGCTGAAGTGATCTGCAAGTATAAAGACAATTGTTAAGCTACTATACAAAGGATCATAAGCTTTCAGGCCTTTATACTTACAGGGAAACTAATGGTTGCCTGTACTCTGCCGCGGCCTGGGTGTTCATCTCTGCTGCAGCCTGACCGGTCATCTCTGCTGCGCTCTCGTTCACCATCCCTGCTGCGGCCTGGCTGGCCGTGTCTGCTGCTTTTCTGGTGGCGCTTCATTATTAAGTGATCTGCAAGTATTAAGAAAATGATATGAAAGTTTAAAAAAAAAAATATATTCAGTTAATGTGTAATTCCCTGAAACGAAGTATACACAATTTTAAGTGTTTGCATGTCTACATTCCCTTATCTCTCACCGAGTGTAACCACAGTGATTGAAGGTGTGTAATATTTTGTGTAAACCCACTTTCTTTGCATGTGTTTGAATTCCCTGAAAAAGTGTAACCAAGTGTAACCAGTGATTGAAGGTGTGTAATTGCTGTGTATACCAGTGTTTGCATTCCCTCAAACTCTCATCGAGAGTGTAACCAGTGATTGAAGGTGTCACCAAGTGTAACCAGTGATTGAAGGTGTGTAATTGCTGTGTATACCAGTGTTTGCATTCCCTCAAACTCTCACCGAGAGTGTAACTAGTGATTGAAGGTGTCACCGAGTGTAACCAGTGATTGAAGGTGTGTAATTGCTGTGTATACCAGTGTTTGCATTCCCTCAAACTCTCACCGAGAGTGTAACCAGTGATTGAAGGTGTCACCGAGTATAACCAGTGATTGAAGGTGTTTAATTTCTGTGTATACCCACACTGTGCTTGCATGTTTTTGAATTCCCTGAAAAACTCAGCTGTGTATACCCAGATTATTTTCATGTTGCAATCTCTCACTTTAACCACACTTGTATACCAAAAATTTAATGTACCTTTATGGTAACTTAATTTTACCTTTTTTTTTTTAAAATGATACAAAGGAGATTTTTTCAAAACAGTTTATTATTTATTTATTTTTTTATTATTTTTTTTTCCAACAAATAGGAGCTACTCTGCTCTTTATTTTAAATACCACAATAAATGAAAAATAAAAAAACACCAATTTACAACAGATACATTAATAACACCACAATTGCAAATATGAAAATAAAATCCAATAAACATACAAAAGAAAAAAAATTAAAATATTTAAAAAAACCCACACAAACACGCATAACACACAGCCAGGCCACACACACACACACACACACACACACATACACGGGGTCTTGCAGGTGGAAGATTTGCAGCTGAGTTTGGTATTCTATCAGTCAGGCTGGTGTTTGATGTCTGGTTCGGTGTCTTCAGTGTGGCTGTTGCCAGATGTCTGGGCCCAATTACAGCACATACAATACCAGTTAGGCCGGTTTCACATTTGCACTTTATAGCGCAGCGATGACCTGCACACGGCCGCCGCTAATCACCGCCCCATCCGGTCATCACCGCCTACTAGCACACATGGACGCTTGGGATCTGCGCACCCTATCTTTAGTATGGGGTGCGCAGATGGTGCGCTGGGAGGATTTTACTGTGTGCTGCGCACTTTTGAAGGTGTGCCATGCGCGCCAAAATGCAACATGCTGCATTTGGCGCACAAGGGCACACCTTCAAAAGTGCACAGCACACTGTAAAATCCTGCCAGCGCACCATCTGCGCACCCTATGCTAAAGATAGGGTGCGCAGATCCCAAGCGTTCATGTGCGCTAGTAGGTGGCGATGACCGGATGGGACGGGGATTAGCGGCGGCCGTGTGCGGGTCATCACTGCGCTATAAAGTGCAAATATGAAACCGGCCTTACACCACACAATCACAGCAAGAAATACAATATTACAGTTGTATGAAAATAAAATGCAGTTGTATGAAAATAAAATGCAGTACACATGCAACAGAAAAAAAAAAAAAAAAGATGGAAAAAAAATAAATAAAAAATGCATTACACACACACAGGCCATACATACACACACACACACACACACACACACACGCTCCAGGGGTCTTGCAGGTGGTAGACTTGCAGCTGGGCAGGCAGGTTTTATAGCTCTAGTTCAATCTTCTATCAGGCTGCAGTCGGATATCTTGCTTGGTGTCTTCAGTAGAGTTGAGCGACTTTTGGTTTTTTAGGGTCGCGTTTCGTTTCGTGAAACCCGACTTTTCCAAAAGTCGGGTCGAGCAAGATCGTCCGATTATAGGGAAAAGTCGGGGTCATCCCGAAACACGGAACCCAATGTAAGTCAATGGGGAATAAAAGTCGGCAGTGAGAGGAGGACAGGAAACACACCTACAGTGCCCATTTGAATGCCAAAAGCATCAATTCTTCTTACTTAAGCTTGTCAACCTTAATTAACTTCATAATACAAGTTACGCACTGAAAAATGGGGGTTATTTGGCTAAAGTTGTGGGGGGTAGGGCTGGCTCCAGGTTTTCATGTGCCCTGGGCGAAAGAGCGCCCCTTTAACACATACCACAACTCATCATGCTCCGATACGGCAGATAAATAGCGGTATAGTACAATGAAAAATACTTCACTTTTTACATCTCATGACGAGGCCCATCTATTTCTCCATACAGAATCATTGGTCCCATATAATGTTTGAAACAGTATATGATGAGCTCCACATAATGCTACAGTATATGTTGGTCCCCATGGATGAAGCTCCACTGTCTTATGGGCCCAAATAATGCTCCAAACATAATGGGCCCCATTTCTAATGCTCTAGTGTATAATGGGCCCTGTAAATGCTGCTCCAGTGTCTGATGTCCACCTTTGGAATGTTCCAGTGTATGGTGGGCACCATCTATCATTCTCCAGAGTATAGTGCTCCCCAAAAATTGCTGTCCCAACATTGAAAACAATCAAATAAGTCTCCTCGCTAGGGAATCCCTGTACTTGTCTGGACTCCTCGTCGTCCCCATCTTCCATCTCACTGCACAGTATTTCAACTTTGCAAGTGCTGTGATCCTGAGCAAGCAGGGGGGGGCCCACTCGTTGGCGACGGCACTGGCACAGGGCCCCTGATAGTACGGTGGTGTGTCTGATGGCGGGTGGGCCGAACCTGCACTTTCATCTGCAGCTTCCTCTTTGTCACCGTGTAAGATGGAACTGTATATGGGAAGGGTAACCTGAGTTTCATCAGGGTCAGATTCAGGCCGTGTAGCGTGCGAGGGGAATGTAGTGGTCTTGGTCAATGTACCAGCAGATTCATCGAGCAGTGGCTGGGCATCAGTGCACTTGTGTCGCCCCCAGGAGTACAGTCGCCACAGTGGCATTACCTTCTTCCTAGGGAGTGTGATGTCATGCTTGGGAGCAACGAACGATCTCTCTAGCAGGTTAACTGATTGGGCGGCGTTATTCCCACGAGTCATGACCCTCCAAACAGCATTCATGAAGGCAAAGTGTTTGTTTTACGTGGGCAGTATGGTTGCAAAGCTGAACCTTAAAGGAATGTCCAGAAGAGCACCACCAGGAGTGGAGCCTACGGTTAAATTCGACTCCACCTGGGAAACCTCAACCATGCCAGCTACAGAACAGATGCACACATTGCAAGCTTAATTCCGTTAACGAACGAGACTCCGTCATGCCCCGCGGTCCGAGTCCGGCTTACTAGAGGGACACGTGAGGCTCTGGCACATGAGATTGGCCAATAACTGGTGTGTGATGCCATTACATGTCCGTGGCTGCATGTGCGCTACACTGAAAAGGCCAGCGTTTGTCGCTTACAGGTGCAGATAACCCACTGAACAACGTTAGTGATGGGGATCACTGATGACAATTATTACCCGCGAACAATGATTTCCCAGTAAGTGCAGGTCAACCGCAGTTCCAGAATTAGGCCTAACCGTCATTCCTGAAAAAATGAAAAACTTACGTGTGCAAACCACAGGTGCTATAGCTTACTTAACAGCTCGCCAGCCGTTCTCACGCCCAGTATGGATTGCAAGTGATTGCACAAAGGTTAGAAAGGGTACCGTATCCCCAGATAACATGTATGGATAGCGTACACATTCAAAATATATGTCTGTACATCAGGAGGCAGGCTCAGACGGTGTTAGGCCCAGTATGGATTCCACGTGATTGCACAAAGGTTAGAAAGGGTACCGTATCCCCGGATGACATGTATGGATAGCGTACACATTCAAAATATATGTCTATACATCAGGAGGCAGGCTCAGACGGTGTTAGGCCCAGTATGGATTGCACGTGATTGCACAAAGGTTAGAAAGGGTACTGTATCCCCGGATAACATGTATGGATAGCGTACACATTCAAAATATATGTCTATACATCAGGAGTCAGGCTCAGACGGTGTTAGGCCCAGTATGGATTGCACGTGATTGCACAAAGGTTAGAAAGGGTACCGTATCCCCGGATAACATGTATGGATAGCGTACACATTCAAAATATATGTCTGTACATCAGGAGGCAGGCTCAGACGGTGTTAGGCCCAGTATGGATTGCACGTGATTGCACAAAGGTTAGAAAGGGTACCGTATCCCCGGATAACATGTATGGATAGCGTACACATTCAAAATATATGTCTTGACATCAGGAGGCAGGCTCAGACGGTGTTAGGCCCAGTATGGATTGCACGTGATTGCACAAAGGTTAGAAAGGGTACCGTATCCCCGGATAACATGTATGGATAGCGTACACATTCAAAATATATGTCTATACATCAGGAGGCAGGCTCAGACGGTGTTAGGCCCAGTATGGATTGCACGTGATTGCACAAAGGTTAGAAAGGGTACCGTATCCCCGGATAACATGTATGGATAGCGTACACATTCAAAATATATGTCTATACATCAGGAGGCAGGCTCAGGCGGTGTTAGGCCCAGTATGGATTGCACGTGATTGCACAAAGGTTAGAAAGGGTACCGTATCCCCGGATAACATGTATGGATAGCGTACACATTCAAAATATATGTCTGTACATCAGGAGGCAGGCTCAGATGGTGTTAGGCCCAGTATGGATTGCACGTGATTGCACAAAGGTTAGAAAGGGTACCGTATCCCCGGATAACATGTATGGATAGCGTACACATTCAATATATATGTCTATACATCAGGAGGCAGGCTCAGACGATGTTAGGCCCAGTATGGATTGCACATGATTGCACAAAGGTTAGAAAGGGTACCCTATCCCCGGATAACATGTATGGATAGCGCACACATTCAAAATATATGTCTGTACATCAGGAGGCAGGCTCAGACGGTGTTAGGCCCAGTATGGATTGCACATGATTGCACAAAGGTTAGAAAGGGTACCGTATCCCCGGATAACATGTATGGATAGCGTACACATTCAAAATATATGTCTATACATCAGGAGGCAGGCTCAGACGGTGTTAGGCCCAGTATGGATTGCACGTGATTGCACAAAGGTTAGAAAGGGTACCATATCCCCGGATAACATGTATGGATAGAGTACACATTCAAAATATATGTCTGTACATCAGGAGGCAGGCTCAGATGGTGTTAGGCCCAGTATGGATTGCACGTGATTGCACAAAGGTTAGAAAGGGTACCGTATCCCCGGATAACATGTATGGATAGCGTACACATTCAAAATATATGTCTATACATCAGGAGGCAGGCTCAGACGGTGTTAGGCCCAGTATGGATTGCACGTGATTGCACAAAGGTTAGAAAGGGTACCGTATCCCCGGATAACATGTATGGATAGCGTACACATTCAAAATATATATCTGTACATCAGGAGGCAGGCTCAGACGGTGTTAGGCCCAGTATGGATTGCACGTGATAGCACAAAGGTTAGAAAGGGTACCGTATCCCTGGATAACATGTATGGATAGCGTACACATTCAAAATATATGTCTGTACATCAGGAGGCAGGCTCAGACGGTGTTAGGCCCAGTATGGATTGCACGTGATTGCACAAAGGTTAGAAAGGGTACCGTATCCCCGGATAACATGTATGGATAGCGTACACATTCAAAATATATGTCTGTACATCAGGAGGCAGGCTCAGGCGGTGTCAGGCCCAGTATGGATTTGACGGCCCAGACTACACAGCGGAGGAGCAGGGAGAGGTAAAGATTGCAAATGCTGGGGCCCTGCCCAAGCAAGGGGGGCCCACTCGTGGGCGTCGGTACTGGCACTGGGCCCCTCATAGTACGGCGGTGTGTCTGACGGCGGGTGTGCACCACCACCGTCAGAGACACTTGATTGCACTATGAGGGACCCTGTGCCAGTGCCCGCACCCAAGAGTCGGCCTACCCACCTGTCCAGGGCAACAGCACTCGCACGGTGTCGTGCGCTAGGTGGTGACCCCGGCCATGGGGGGGAGGCAGCACAGTTAGGGAGTTTTAGAAAGTGGCATATGTTGATGTTGGACATTCAGCTGATGCAAAAGGCGAAATAGGTGAAGTCCCAGGAAGAGGTGGACCAAAGCAAGCCATTTTTCTGTCACCCTATGTGTCATCAGGGGAAGGTGGGACAAAATCCTTGGAAACCCATGTATGGTTCATTTTAATGAAGGTTAGATCATCCACATTTTGGGTTGACAGGCGGGTCCTTTTTTCTGTCATCAGGATTGATCCAGCTGCACTGAAGACTCTTTCCGATAGCACACTTGCAGCTGGGCAAGCGAGCTCCTGTAAGGCATATTGGGCCAATTCAGACCAGGTGTCCAGTTTAGCGGCCCAATAGTCAAAGGGGAATGACCTGTGTGGGAGAACATCGATATGGGAGGAAAAGTAGTTTGTAACCATAGTTGACAACTGCTGTCTCCTGTCACTTTCCATCGATGCAGTATTACCAGTTGTGTGAGCGGTATTTGAAAAGTCAGTCCACAACATTGTCATGAAACACCTGTCTCCAACGCCACTTCTGCTGTGTGCACCATGAACACCTCTGCCAAGCTGCCCCCGGCCCGTACGGCTCGTGTGAGAACCATCACCGCTGCTGTGTGCTGGGAATGCCTCAAGCAACCGATTTACCAGAGTTGCTTGTTTATTAGCCAATATTAGGTCAAGGTTATCCTGTGGCATGATGTTTTGTAATTTGCCTTTATAGCGTGGATCCAGGATGCTGGCCAACCAGTAGTCGTCATCGTTCATCATTTTGGCAATGCGGGGGTCCCTTTTTAGGATCTGCAAGGCATAATCTGACATGTGGGCCAATGTTCCCGGTGTCAATGATGCACTGCGAGTGCTGGTTGGAGGAGCACTTTCTGGCAAATCCACATCCCTCCAGTCACGCACAAACCCTGTACCAGACCTTGCCACGCCAACATTTTCACTTGCCCCACGAGATGCATCCTCCTCCCCTAAGTAATCATCCCCATCATCCTCCTCCTCTTCTTCCTCCACCTCGTCCAGGAGAGGTCCCTGAGCAGACAATGGCTGAATGTCATCAAGGATTCCCTCCTCCTCTTCCTCCTCATCAACATTGGCTGCAGACGCCTGCTCCTTAAAGTGCGTTAAAGTTTGCATGAGCAGACGCATAAGTGGGATGCTCATGCTTAGGATGGCGTCGTCTGCGCTTACCAGCCGTGTGCATTCCTCAAAACACTGAAGGACTTTACAGAGGTCTTTCAGCTTCGACCACTGCACACCTGTCAACTCCATGTCTGCTCTCAAAGTGCATGGCCGTGTATCCTCCCACAAATGCATTATGGCCTGCCTCTGCTGCACAGCCGCTCCACCATGTGCAGGGTGGAGTTCCACCTTGTTGCAATGTCGATAATGAGGTGGTGGTTGGGAAGGTGGAGCAATCGCTGCAGCTTCTCCATACGAACGGAGTGTACAGGCGAACGGCGGATGTGCGCGCACAGTCTTCGCACCTTCTGGAGCAGGGCTGTTAACTCCGGATAATTTTTGAGGAAGCACTGCACCACCAGGTTCAAGGTGTGAGCCAAGCAAGGTATATGGCTGAGTTTTGAAAGGGCTATGGCTGCCACAAAATTACGGCCGTTATCACTAACTACCTTGCCTGCCTCAAGATGTACACTGCCCAGCCATGACTCAGTTTGTCGCTTCAAGTACTCAGCCAGCACCTCGGCGGTGTGTCTGTTGCCCAAACACATCATCTGCAACACAGCCTGCTGACGCTTTCCACTAGCTGCTCGATAGGGGGACACATCATGTGCAACAGTGGCAGCTGCAAATGGAGTGCTCGTACGACTGCGCTCTGTGGACGAGCTTTCGCTTCTGGAGGAGGAGGAGGGTCGAACGCCTACAGCCAACTGTTTCCTATACCGTGGGCTAGGCAGCACTGTCCCACCACCGCTGTCCCCTGTGGACCCTGCATCCACCACATTAACCCAGTGCGCAGTGATGGACACGTAACGGCCCTGGCCATGCCGACTGGACCATGCATCAGTTGTGAGGTGCACCTTTCCGCTCACTGACTGCTTGAGTGCATGGACAATGCGGTCTTTCACATGATGGTGGAGGGCAGGGATGGATTTGCGAGAGAAGAAGTGGCGACTGGGTAGGTCATAGCGTGGTACTGCATAGGCCATGAGTTCGCGGAAAGCTGTGCTTTCCACCAACCGAAAGGGCATCATCTCAAACGAGATTAGTTTGGCAATGTGGGCGTTCAAACCCAGTGTACGCGGATGAGAGACTGAGTACTTTCTTGACCTACTCATAGTGTCTGGGAGGGTGAGCTGGACTTGAGATCTGCATATGGTGGAAGTAGCGGTGGACAGGGCGGACTGAGAGAGGGTTGATGATGGTGATGGAGTTGGTGTTCTTTCTGATGGCCTAGAATCAGTCTTTCGTTGACATAACAGTGGGATTCCCTGACTGCTGTGGCCTTGCAACGACACCTCAACATTTGCTGCTGTGCTAACCGGTGGGCTTACAGTGGGGGAAATAATGTAGCGTTGCTGACTACCTTCGTTGTGATCAGTTGCACATGTGGCACTTGAGGTTTGGTGTTGTGTCCACGCTTGCAAGTGCATGCTGATTAAATGTCTAAGCATGCAACTGGTATTCAAATTTTTCAGATTTTTCCCTCGGCTAAACGTCTTTGCGCACTTCTTACAGATAACCTTGGCCTGATCATGAGGATTTTGGTCAAAAAACTGCGACACTGCACTCTTCCTACTTTGGCAGACATTTTGCGGCCTAGCACGCTGTGATCTTTTGACCCTCTGGACAAGCTGTCCAGCAACTCTTTTGATGTTTGGAACCTGTCTTTGGAGTGCTCCGGGCCTGCCAGATAACAGCTGTTGCGATGTCGATGTCTGCTGTGGATGCTCCTCATCTGAGCTATTGGAAGCAGCACCCTCTTCCCCCAATGGATGCCAAACTGGGTCAACAACTGGGTCATCCATCACCTCCTCTTCTATGTCATGTGCACCTTCCTCTGTGTCACCGTGTATGGTGGTATAGTGTGCGGGAAGGGGCACCTGAGTCTCATCAGGGTCAGAATCTGGCTCTGTACACTGCGAGGACAATGTAGTGCTCTGAGTGAATGTACCAGCAGAATCATCCATCAGAGGCTGTGCATCAGTGCACTCCATGTCAGATTCATCTTGGCCTGGGTAATTCACCATTTGACTTGATAATCCAGACATGGTATGTGAAAACAGCTCCATGGAGTAATCAGTAGTATGGCCTGCGTCATCCTTCAATCTTGGTTGGGGTGAAGGACACAAGGAAAGGTGTGGTTCATGAACATGAGCCTCCAATGACGACTCAGTGCTTTTACTTTTTACAACTGAAGAAGAGGAGGCGATAGAGCTGGAGGTTGAGTCAGCAATGTAAGACAAAACTTTTTCCTGATGCTCTGGCTTTAAAAGCGGTTTGCCAACTCCTAGAAAACTAAGCGTTCGAGGCCTTATGTAGCCAGACGATGACGCAGGCTCAACACCTCCTGCATTCGGTCCTATTTTGCTCTTGCCACTACCATCAGATCCACCACCAACACCATCATTACCAGCTGCCAACCCCCGCCCAATTCCACGGCCTCTTCCACCAGCCTTCCTCATTTTTGGTAGAAATGTAGACAAAATCCAACAAACTATATAGTAATGTAAAACAAGGTACAAGGTGTCTATAGGACAGGGGAGATTTTGAATTTCTGCAGACACTTGTGGACACTGGAAACTTTTGGATTGTGTGAGGCCCACTGATATCTGAGCGCTATGTCACAGGCTCGATGGCACTGCTGTGACAAAAGTGACGAGAGGATAAGGGAGATTTTGAATTTCTGCAGACACTTGTGGACACTGGACACTTTTGGATTGTGTGAGGCCCACTGATATCTGAGCGCTATGTCACAGGCTCGATGGCACAGCTGTGACAAAAGTGACGAGAGGATAAGGGAGATTTTGAATTTCTGCAGACACTTGTGGACACTGGACACTTTTGGATTGTGTGAGGCCCACTGATATCTGAGCGCTATGTGACAGGCTCGATGGCACAGCTGTGACAAAAGTGACGAGAGGATAAGGGAGATTTTGAATTTCTGCAGACACTTGTGGACACTGGACACTTTTGGATTGTGTGAGGCCCACTGATATCTGAGCGCTATGTGACAGGCTCGATGGCACAGCTGTGACAAAAGTGACGAGAGGATAAGGGAGATTTTGAATTTCTGCAGACACTTGTGGACACTGGACACTTTTGGATTGTGTGAGGCCCACTGAATATCTGAGCGCTATGTCACGGGCTCGATGGCACAGCTGTGACCAAAGTGACTAGAGGATAAGTGAGATTTTGAATTTCTGCAGACACTTGTGGACACTGGACACTTTTGGATTGTGTGAGGGCCACTGATATCTGAGCGCTATGTGACAGGCTCGATGGCACAGCTGTGACAAAAGTGACGAGAGGATAAGGGAGATTTTGAATTTCTGCAGACACTTGTGGACACTGGACACTTTTGGATTGTGTGAGGCCCACTGATATCTGAGCGCTATGTGACAGGCTCGATGGCACAGCTGTGACAAAAGTGACGAGAGGATAAGGGAGATTTTGAATTTCTGCAGACACTTGTGGACACTGGACACTTTTGGATTCTGTGATGCCCACTGATATCTGAGCGCTATGTGACAGGCTCGATGGCACAGCTGTGACAAAAGTGACGAGAGGATAAGGGAGATTTTGAATTTCTGCAGACACTTGTGGACACTGGACACTTTTGGATTGTGTGAGGGCCACTGATATCTGAGCGCTATGTCACAGGCTCGATGGCACAGCTGTGACAAAAGTGACGAGAAGATAAGGGAGATTTTGAATTTCTGCAGACGCTTGTGGACACTGGATACTTTTGGATTGTGTGAGGGCCACTGATATCTGAGCGCTATGTCACAGGCTCGATGGCACAGCTGTGACAAAAGTGACGAGAGGATAAGGGAGATTTTGAATTTCTGCAGACACTTGTGGACACTGGACACTTTTGGATTGTGTGAGGCCCACTGATATCTGAGCGCTATGTCACAGGCTCGATGGCACAGCTGTGACAAAAGTGACGAGAGGATAAGGGAGATTTTGAATTTCTGCAGACACTTGTGGACACTGGACACTTTTGGATTGTGTGAGGCCCACTGATATCTGAGCGCTATGTGACAGGCTCGATGGCACAGCTGTGACAAAAGTGACGAGAGGATAAGGGAGATTTTGAATTTCTGCACACACTTGTGGACACTGGACACTTTTGGATTGTGTGAGGCCCAATGAATATCTGAGCGCTATGTGACAGGCTCGATGGCACAGCTGTGACAAAAGTGACGAGAGGATAAGGGAGATTTTGAATTTCTGCAGACACTTTTGGACACTGGACACTTTTGGATTGTGTGAGGGCCACTGATATCTGAGCGCTATGTCACAGGCTCGATGGCACAGCTGTGACAAAAGTGACGAGAGGATAAGGGAGATTTTGAATTTCTGCAGACACTTGTGGACACTGGACACTTTTGGATTGTGTGAGGCCCACTGATATCTGAGCGCTATGTCACAGGCTCGATGGCACAGCTGTGACAAAAGTGACGAGAGGATAAGGGAGATTTTGAATTTCTGCAGACACTTGTGGACACTGGACACTTTTGGATTGTGTGAGGCCCACTGATACCTGAGCGCTATGTGACAGGCTCGATGGCACAGCTGTGACAAAAGTGACGAGAGGATAAGGGAGATTTTGAATTTCTGCACACACTTGTGGACACTGGACACTTTTGGATTGTGTGAGGCCCAATGAATATCTGAGCGCTATGTGACAGGCTCGATGGCACAGCTGTGACAAAAGTGACTAGAGGATAAGGGAGATTTTGAATTTCTGCAGACACTTGTGGACACTGGACACTTTTGGATTGTGTGAGGCCCACTGATATCTGAGCGCTATGTGACAGGCTCAATGGCACAGCTGTGACAAAAGTGACGAGAGGATAAGGGAGATTTTGAATTTCTGCAGACACTTGTGGACACTGGACACTTTTGGATTGTGTGAGGGCCACTGATATCTGAGCGCTATGTCACAGGCTCGATGGCACAGCTGTGACAAAAGTGACGAGAGGATAAGGGAGATTTTGAATTTCTGCACACACTTGTGGACACTGGACACTTTTGGATTGTGTGAGGCCCAATGAATATCTGAGCGCTATGTGACAGGCTCGATGGCACAGCTGTGACCAAAGTGACTAGAGGATAAGGGAGATTTTGAATTTCTGCACACACTTGTGGACACTGGACACTTTTGGATTGTGTGAGGCCCAATGAATATCTGAGCGCTATGTGACAGGCTCGATGGCACAGCTGTGACCAAAGTGACTAGAGGATAAGGGAGATTTTGAATTTCTGCACACACTTGTGGACACTGGACACTTTTGGATTGTGTGAGGCCCAATGAATATCTGAGCGCTATGTGACAGGCTCAATGGCACAGCTGTGACCAAAGTGACTAGAGGATAAGGGAGATTTTGAATTTCTGCAGACACTTGTGGACACTGGACACTTTTGGATTGTGTGAGGGCCACTGATATCTGAGCGTTATGTCACAGGCTCGATGGCACAGCTGTGACAAAAGTGACGAGAGGATAAGGGAGATTTTGAATTTCTGCAGACACTTGTGGACACTGGACACTTTTGGATTGTGTGAGGCCCACTGATATCTGAGCGCTATGTCACAGGCTCGATGGCACAGCTGTGACAAAAGTGACTAGAGGATAAGGGAGATTTTGAATTTCTGCACACACTTGTGGACACTGGACACTTTTGGATTGTGTGAGGCCCAATGAATATCTGAGCGCTATGTGACAGGCTCGATGGCACAGCTGTGACAAAAGTGACGAGAGGATAAGGGAGATTTTGAATTTCTGCAGACACTTGTGGACACTGGACACTTTTGGATTGTGTGAGGCCCACTGATATCTGAGCGCTATGTCACAGGCTCGATGGCACAGCTGTGACAAAAGTGACGAGAGGATAAGGGAGATTTTGAATTTCTGCACACACTTGTGGACACTGGACACTTTTGGATTGTGTGAGGCCCAATGAATATCTGAGCGCTATGTGACAGGCTCGATGGCACAGCTGTGACCAAAGTGACTAGAGGATAAGGGAGATTTTGAATTTCTGCACACACTTGTGGACACTGGACACTTTTGGATTGTGTGAGGCCCAATGAATATCTGAGCGCTATGTGACAGGCTCGATGGCACAGCTGTGACCAAAGTGACTAGAGGATAAGGGAGATTTTGAATTTCTGCACACACTTGTGGACACTGGACACTTTTGGATTGTGTGAGGCCCAATGAATATCTGAGCGCTATGTGACAGGCTCAATGGCACAGCTGTGACCAAAGTGACTAGAGGATAAGGGAGATTTTGAATTTCTGCAGACACTTGTGGACACTGGACACTTTTGGATTGTGTGAGGGCCACTGATATCTGAGCGTTATGTCACAGGCTCGATGGCACAGCTGTGACAAAAGTGACGAGAGGATAAGGGAGATTTTGAATTTCTGCAGACACTTGTGGACACTGGACACTTTTGGATTGTGTGAGGCCCACTGATATCTGAGCACTATGTCACAGGCTCGATGGCACAGCTGTGACAAAAGTGACTAGAGGATAAGGGAGATTGGATTGCTTTTAAAAAAGCAGTTTGCAGAGCAGTGGGTAAACAGCAATGCCAGCCTGTCAGGAAGCCTTAAAAGGCAGCCCAACAACCAACACCACTGATACACCACAATATAGCCTCCCCTTGCACTGCACACACAGTGACTGGTGTGTTGTGCAGGCCAAATCGCTAGCAGCAGAAGCAGTTTTTTTTTCTTCTCAGCAGGACAAAAAAAAAAATTGGGATTGCTTTTAAAAAAGCAGTTTGCGGAGCAGTGGGTAAACAGCAATGCAGGAATGTCAGGAAGCCTTAGAAGGCAGCCCAACAACCAACACCACTGATACACCACTATATAGCCTCCCCTTGCACTGCACACACAGTGACTGGTGTGTTGTACAGGCCAAATCGCTAGCAGCAGAAGCAGTTTTTTTTTCTTCTCAGCAGGACAAAAAAAAAAAATTGGGATTGCTTTTAAAAAAGCAGTTTGCGGAGCAGTTGGTAAACAGCAATGCAGGAATGTTAGGAAGCCTTAGAAGGCAGCCCAACAACAAACACCACTGATACACCACTATATAGCCTCCCCTTGCACTGCACACACAGTGACTGGTGTGTTGTGCAGGCCAAATCGCTAGCAGCAGAAGCAGTTTTTTTGTCTTCTTCCCTGCCTAACGCTCTCCCTACAGAATCAGCAGCAACCTCTCCCTATACTGAGATCGGCAGAAGTAAGATGGCGGTCGGCGTGCTCGCCCTTTTATACCCCCTGTGACGCCCACCAAAGCAAGCCAATCACTTGCATGCCCTTCTGAAAGATGGTGGTGACCCCTGCCTATGTCATCACGTTGCCCACAGTGTCCGTGGATCCTGATTGGCTGAAAAAGAGCGCAAAACAAACTTTTGAAATGCGACTTTGGCGCGTAAGTCGCCGACCTTGTGGCCGACCTCATCCTAGGGTCGGGTTTCGTTTCATGAAACCCGACTTTGCCAAAAGTCGGCGACTTTTGAAATTTTTCGACCCGTTTCGCTCAACTCTAGTCTTCAGTGTTGCTGGTGCCGGATTGTCTGGACCCAATTACACCACATACCATACACCACTCAATCACAGCAATCACAGCATAAAAAATACAATATAATTACAGTTGTATGAAAATAAAATGCAGTACACAAGCAAGAGAAAAAAAAGTATGAAAAAAAAAACCAGACATGCAACACTCGCAGACCACACACTAGCAGGCCATACACACACACACACACACACACACACACAGAAATGTCATAAATAGGTATATTCACACTTGTAGGTGAGCTGGTACTGGCAGGCCTCTTGATAGCTGATGTCTGGCAGGCTTGGTGGGTGTCCTCTGGCAGAGGCTTGGTGGGTGTCCTCTGGCAGAGGCTTGGTGGGTGTCCTCTTGCAGGCTTGGTGGGTGTCCTCTGGCAGAGGCTTGGTGGGTGTCCTCTGGCCGGCTTGGTGGGTGTCCTCTGGCAGGCTTGCTGGCTGACTGCTACTGCATGTCTGGGCCCAATTAGCCCACCTTATACAGTATAGTTTTGGGACTGTCTGGAAAAGTATCTTTTTTCTGGGCATGCCCAGTGCGATTTTGCGGATCCTGCCGGCGGATTCCGCAAAGTCGCGGATCCCGGTGGATCCGCCGCCCATAGGCGGCCATTCTACCGCATGGCGGATAACGGCGGATCCGCCGTCATCCGCCATTTTGACGGCAAAAAAAAACGTTGCAAGCTCCGTCCCCCTCAGACAGAATCCGCGCAAAATCCGCCACTAATGTATCCCAATGGGGAAAATGGCGGATCCGCAACAAGAAAAAGTGGATCCGCCATTTTCAAATTTTGGCGGATTTTGACTGATGGCAAAAAACTGAAGTGTGAAAGAGGCCTTAGTTGTCAGGTTTTCCAGGTCTGTCTGCCTGCTTGTCTACCCTGTACCCATCTGCTCGTACCTGTCTGTGATTTCTGTCCATCAGCTGGTCCAGATCGCACCTACCAGAGCCCATCTGTTTAACACCCGGTCCAGGAAGCACCTGCCAGTGCTTTTCTGTTCCTCAGTCGGTCCCATCTGGACCCATGGTTGCAGAGTCCCTACAGTCTACCCGCTCTAGGGGATTAGCTGCTACCCTCTGGAGGTCAGCCCTGGAGTAGCACCTGGTGCCGCGTCCTTGTCCCTCCTTGGGTATGGTTTTCACCTGCTGCCGCTTATCTGAGGTTGGATTTGCTAGGCCACCTAGCTACACCCCTCCAGGCTTTCCGAGGACTACGGCACAATGGTTACACCAGCTTGCCCATAACAGTCTTCATCTGCTGGGTTGGCTGTAGTGGAAGAGGTGTTGCTCCCCATTATACTAGTTATTGTCACGACCACAAGGGTCGGTCCAGCGGACGGCACAACAAACACCAACAACGGGATGGGAAAAGGGGGAGGAAGGTCCTAATAATAGGGAATGAGGGATGGGGCACCTCCTAACTCAGCCTGTGCCTATCCCTAAGCTCCCCTAACGCCCAATGCAAGTCCTTCCCCCCACCGCCATCACGAACCTGGTCCCTAGCTGTTACCTCACTTTACCCTGGCTAGTGCACTGGCCGGCAAGGATGCTAGCATCACCACTGCAGATAATACAAAGACAGGGAAAGTAACAAGCACCAGACAGACCAGGTAAATATTAAAGCTACTTAGTTCCTGGCACCGCTGCCAAGGTCCACACTGCAGAGGACACAGAAACAGGACCCTGAACTCCACAGAAGTAGCTGATTCAGTGCTGACACCAGAGAGCTGCAACTGCACAGCTGGTCTCAATAGAAAAACTCTATATCACCAACAGTTAGCTGATGCATCATGTGACTATTTAAAGGATGTGGGAGTGATCACCACTCACATCAGCTGACCTAGCAACTCAGCAGCTTGCAGCAAGAAAAAATGACATTAACATTTGCTGGCATGAAAGCAAAAAACAACACAGTAACATAGCAAGACCAAAAAAAGACATTTGTCCATCCAGTTCAGCCTATTTTCCATCAGAATAAATCCCCAGATCTACATCCTTCCAAAGAATATAATAACTGTAGGATACAATATTGTTACACTCCAGGAAGACATGCAGGCCTCTCTTGAACCCCTCGACTGAGTTCGCCATCACCACCTCCTCAGGCAAGGAATTCCAGAGTCTCATTGCCCTATTAGTAAAGAATCCTCTTCTATGTTGGTGGAAAAACCTCTCCTCCAGATGCAAAGAATATCCCCTTGTGACCTTTAAATTAAAGCAGAGCCAGAGCTGTTACAAATCCAAAAATGGATTTTGACAGTTATACTTTATTGAAATTGATTCTACTTTGGTGGTGTCTGCCACTAATTTTTGGAAATATGTAGACTTCTGGTTCTTATCCAGAAGAATTGTTTAGTGGAAATCCTCTGCGCTGCTGAATGATTGTGGTATCAGGGCTCCCAGCATAGCAGGCCTAAACTGGTGCCTCACCCACCTTGTCTTAATTTGAAGTTCAATTCAAAGCTGTAAATGCTAGCCCAGACCCTAATACTTGATGCAAGGCTAATTGCTGCTGTGACATTCTAAAATTTGTACTGTGAGTGAATTGAGGCTACTTTCCTGGTGTCTGCCCCTAATTTGATGTGTTTTGGCAGCTTTTGGGCTTGTTTGAAGGTGTTGTGTATGCGTTTGTTTTTGCCTTTCATTAACTCCAATGGCGTTCGTATACTGTATGTTTGGCGAATATTCGACGAACAAATAGGTGAATATTGCAAATTCGGCGATCGTAATCTGAACCAAACATTAAAATATTTGCTCATTTCTAATAATTTTCCTTTACACATCAAAATCCACTATAGACTACCTCAAAAGGCGCAAGCTGAAGGATGTGCAAAGACCCTCAAGTCCCCTAAACTGAACATCATTGAAAATCTGTGGCTAGAAAATAGCAGTGCATGCAAGACGACCCAAGAATCTCACAGAACTAGGAGAAATATCCAAGGAAGAATGTGAAAATGAGAATGGAAAGACTCTTGGCTGGCTACAGAAAATGTTTACAAGATGTGATACTTGTAAAAGGGGTGCTTCTAGGTACTAGCCAGGCAAATTTTGTCATTTTGTCTATGTGCTTTTATTCCTCATGTATTGCTATTCTGCACATTTTTTTTTATACCTGTTCATGTTCTGGTTATACTGTGGTCTGTAACAGAGGAGTACCACCATGATCAAATTACTAGCTATCTATGTTGCCACAATAGAGCTGTATATTTTCAGATGGAGTTGTGGTGCACATCTGCGCCGCGCTGCCGCCTTGTCCCTCACGCGATACAGCTTCTCTATGCCTCCTACGCATGACTGAGAACGGCAACTTGTTTGCTTGCCCTCGTGCATACGCAGTGACGCTAGACAGTTGGATGTGCACCCACAGGATTCGGTAGGCGCAGCACGCACGCGCCACAGTAGCTACTCCTTGGGTCCACAACGGACCATGTGACTGGTCACCTGACCAGTCGCTATGAAGATAAAAAGGTCCTTTCTGCTACCACAACCTAAATCCCCTTGAGAAAGCAGCATTTGTCATGCGAAACGCACATTGGGGTCCTGCCATCCTGTATCTTCTGCCTGTCTTAGCTCCATTCACTTGCAGTAAGCGATGCCTCCCCTAACCCTGCATTTTTTGCCACTTGGCTCGATTTTCTGTTAGATCTATGGACTGGTATCTGGCTATCCTTAACTGGAGCACAACTTTCACACATGGTAATAGAAGTTATGTACCTATTCATGTGCTGTAGGCTGACCATAGTCTGTTGGTCTTTGATGCACACTGTTCACCTTTTTGTGACTATTTATAAATATTCTCCTGTGTGTATAAGGTACTAACCATACAGAGTGCCCAAACTATTGCATTGGCCCATTTTTCTTTTCTTAATTTTTAAAACGTAAAAAATTACAAAAAAAAAAATATATATATATATATATATATATATATATATATTTATTGTTTTGCTTAAAATTCAACGGAAAAGTGTCATCTTTAACTTTAGGCCTTTTAGAGATTAACTGTTCACAGTAACAGTACTTTTAACCAGGGGTGCCCAAATGTTTACGTGCCAATCTGTAATATTCTTCTGCAGCTGTTAGTGCACCCAGAATTAAGACTAGTAGGCTCCAACTACTGTAGATTATGCTACCATACACCAAAATCTTGAGAATAGAACCAGTGTAACATTTGCTCGTTAAGGCCTTTTCATGGTGTTGCCACTTGGTCTCCAGATCAATGTGTATCCAAAACAAAAGCTGTTCTCAATGCTGAAGAGGAAAGACCTCTATTTCAGACTCGATTACTATATTTCAGCTTCCAGTTTCCATTTATAGACCACCTGGGCAAGACTATAAGAAGGCCTTCTGGATGAAACATCATGCTGGTTCTACTCCTGGGTTTGTGGTATTGGGTAGCATGATGTATGGCTCCCAGAAATCTCTAGTCTTCATTCCAGGTACCCTAACAGCTCCGTGTTACAATGATTTGGTGGTGAAACTAGTGGTATGTCCATTTCTCCAAAGTGTGCCATTGGCTGCATTTCAGACAAAAGACAAGAAAGAGCATGCACAACCAGGGATCACCAAAACACAATCAAGTGTACAAACGTAGAAAATCTTTATTGCAACAATCTTAGCACAACACACTGAAAAGTTAAAATCATTAAAAAAGCCCATTAGGCAGTGCATAAATACCCATAATAGGGTTAAAGGACCCCACACAAGCCCACCACTAAGCAATAGAGTTAGACATGTAGGCCATATCCCTGAAAGAGAATAGCAAGAATGAATGGAAACAAAGTTTCAGTCATATAAATGTACAGGGATCAAAGAGCTGTTTACAGACACAGCTATACACAGAATCAAAGGGTTAAACACAGGTAACCCCATCCCAGAGTTTTGTTGCAAAAAATGGATGATGCTAAATACAACCATTAATCAATGGGCAAGGAATATAAAGGGAGCCCATGTCCTATAACCGAAAAAATATATATATATATCACAGTGCATAAAAGTAAAGATGCCGCTAATAAGCAGAAGTGTACACACAACACTCCTTATAAGTTTCAGTTAAGCATATGCCATCATGCCAAGAAATACACAAACTCTGTCCGGGGTCTAAAAGACCGAAAGAGTAGAGTGTATAATACAACCTGAGCGCTAGTGGTCATGGTGTACCCCCAGTGAGACCGGCTGAAGCAGAAAAATGTGGCCAAATGATAAAGAGAGTGGTGGGACAGGCGGGAGCCCACAGAAACCCGACGCGTTACGCCAAGAGACCTGGCTTCATCAGGGGCAATGAGCAGTGTCGTTTCCCTGACGAAGGATTAATTCCGAAACGCGCGTCGGGGCTGTGTTGCTCACTTACCGGCGGTCCTTAAAGGTATACACCCTCAATTGTCCTTGTGCACCTCTAATCCTAGTTTTTTGCACTCAGCACTTTAATTTGCACTATTTGGATGAACATTTCACTATTAGTTGGCTTATATAGCACCTTTGCAGTTTTTCATTGAATATACTGACACTTTGTTTAAGCCTACATAATTGTTTTGGCTCTTTATATATTTCTTGTCACTCTTTTATTGGACAACTATTTTTAAAAAGGTGTAATTACATTATCTTGCATATGTGGACCGTTGTGTATGTTGTCTATTAAACCTATATTGGTATATATTTTAATTAATTTGAGCACACATTGCTTTTTTATATATATGTACCACTATTATACAATAAAGGTATTTTAAATATTATTATTGTTTCAAGAATTTCTTATATATTTTTTAAAATAATTTTTTTATTTTTTATTATTTTTATATATTTGCACTATTGACCATTAAATTCGGGTTTTTCCTTGTGATTCAGTATGCAGTTTCTCTCGAATGGTCTACCATTCATCCATGAGCATCCACTTTTAAACGTTGATATTAGGAACCCTATATGATTTTTGCTTTTTAATTTTCTACGTTTCTTTGTGGTATTGCTAATCAGGTCAATTGGTTTCAAGATGTACCAAGTTGGGATGGTCCTTTCCTCTAGTATTAAAAACTTACATGTCAAAAATAATCTCAATGTGAACGAGGACCGAGCTGGACTGGGACCCAACTATGGACACCCAGCAATTAGAATCTATATGAACATAATGTCCAACTGAAAGAAAGGGAGACCACGCCCTTGTGTGCACTGAGTGCAAGAGCATGAAGCAAAACTGAAAGAAATTAACTAGAGTATTAGCTGGTATACATGCAATGTGTAGGTTTGTGAACATGTTCCTACACCAACTTGTACTCCTGTTCGTTTGGTTTTGTTTTCGGTTCTTGCACTTCATAGATGCAAGGGCGTGGTCTTCCTTTCTTTGAGCTGGGCATTACGTTTATATAGCTTCCCATGGCTGGGTGTCCATAGTTGGTTCCCAATTCTGCTCAGCCCCTATTGACATTGAGGTAATCTTTGGCACTTGGTAAGGTTTTAATACTAGAGGTTAGGACCCTCCTGACCGAGTACACATTGGCTCTGGTGGGATGGCTTTTACGCTTTTTTTGGATCAGAAACAGTGTTTACTATGTTATGTTATTTTTATGCTCTTTTGCTTTTTACTTACTTATAGCAGGGTATATGTTCATTTTTTTTCTATCACAGGTTTTAATCATTGATAGCATGTCAAGGTGTGTGAGTGCATTTCCACTTGATGTGCACAATTAACACTGAATAAATCAAGATATTTTGAAAATTTTTATTTTCATTTTTTTATTTTTTTGCATTTCATTAACATGTCTAATGATCTTGTGCTTTCAATAATCCCATGACTTTTCCTTCGTGGTGTTGCAATTTCAGTGTTAAACATTGTATTTTCTATGGGTTCCTGAAGTGAAGCAGGGTTTGTCAAATAGTGGATAACATTTCTAATAAATATACTTAAAGTTTATATTTCTAAATTTACAATATGGCTACAAAACACTAGTTTAGAACCTGTAAAAAATAGTATGGAAATTGATATGATGACCGAGGAGGTGACTTATCGATACTTTGATAGAATTTATGCATTTTAGGCAAACGGGGCAAAATAGTGTCATGTTTATCAAGATGCTGAATGTGAAATCTGGTCTCTCAAGCAAGCTACATGTATTCTCTTTTTTTATATACTAATTATTTTGCATTTAAAAAATGGTGCATGTCACAAATCTTCTCAGGGTCAAAACTTTCCAGCTTTTACATGGTAATTTTCCTCCCGCTGAAGTCATAGATTCCTCTTTCATTGCCCCCATAAAGTATGATGCCAAAAATTGCCCCTCAAACACAGTATGATACCCCTATGGTGAATTCCTCTACATTAGGGTTAATGTACTGTTCTTGTAGAGGCTATTGTACCCCACCTCAACTCCCAAAGCAATGTATGATGACCCCAACACTGTATCATTCCCTGTGACCCCCACACAGCCCTTCATGCAGTATAATGGGCCTAAACACAGTATAATAGCCTGACATTGTAAAATGGCCCACATTAACCCTCCAAATAGTATAATGGCCTCCACACAGCTCTCCACATAGTATGATGGACCCAACACAAACATTCACACTGTATAATTGCTTGCATATGGGTCGTCCTCCCAGGGCGGTGGGGTACTCGGTACCGGGCCGGTGTCAACGGGATGTGTCACAGCGGCGGTGACCCGATCCGTGACCCTGGGCGCCCAAGTCAAAGGGGGAATTCAAATGGTGAAATGTAATTGATTGAATGAATAGTTTGTGACACCACCTGTGGTGTTCGGCAAGTGAGATGTTAAGCCGACGCTGCATGCAGATCCTCTGGGGCTGGTGGTGTGTTGCAGCCAAGATGGTGAAGCTCCCCACAGGTGGAGCTGTAGTCCCAGGGCAGTATAGATGTACGGGTAGAGGGGAGGCTCAGGCAGTGTAGAAGCGGGTACCCAGATGTAGCGGTATAGGGTGTGTTGGTGCAGGAATAAATGGAGGACACCAGGGCTTGTAGTTCCAAAGCTTTACTCACAGTCTGAAGTACACACAGGTGCATGCCTCCGTGCTGTGTCCTCTGGGTCAGGGACTCAGTCAACCTCCAGGTCAGATGGGATGCTCCCTTTCAACACTCCACCAACATGTGCCTTTCTGAACGTCTCCTCTTATAGCGCCTTTGGTGTGAAGTACTCCTAGTACTGAGTTACACTGGAGTTCCTCCTGACAGATGTTCCCAAGAACTATACTTGTACGGCAGACAGCTGTCGGCTGCTTCGGGGACTCCTTACTCCTGAGTCCAGGCTCACTATCCAAGTTGCTGTTGTGCCCCCAAGTCTTAGATCGGAGTAGTGCATTTACAGCCCACTACTCCACCGGTGTCTGCTGTAGGACCCTTAGTATCCATACAACCTCGTGGACCGGGCCCGGCCTTGCGCTTAGAACTTCTAGGCAGGGTTCTCTTCTAACCCACATCCTCTGTTCCCTTTTACTCCTACGTTCCGTGCTAGTCTTTCCTTCCCATGGAAGATCAGGTTTCTGTTCAATGTCTTTCTCTTTCTTTCCTTTTCCATGCCAGCAGACCCAGGTCATTGAGATCTGCTGCAGCACCTCCTTCCTCCATCCCTCTCCCAGGGATCTTCACTCCTCACTCTCTCCACTCAACTGAACTCAACTCATAAACATTCCCACTCTTTTATGTATTCTAACTCCACCCGCCTCCCAGCACATTTCGTGTTCCAAGCAGGGAGCCACCAAAGGTGCTCTGCTACACTCCAAGCAGGGAGCCGCAATGTGGCTTTGCTGAACTACCGTGTTGTGTGGGATGCAAGTGTTGGAGCGTGGTCAGGAGCCTCCAACTTAGCTGGATGGTGGGGTACCACACCTCAGGAGGAGGTGCAGTACCTCTGTGGCAACTGAACCCTCAGGGGCGCCACATTCCCCCGTTAAACACTGCACGTGCACGGGCTGCAAGGTAAACAAAGTTGACAATACGCCAACATACACAATTTTTGTAATGCTGAATAAACATTTCTTATACTAAACTTCCCAATGTGGGAGGCACGGTTTCTTGAACATTGCAAACAGTTTTAACTAGCTATCTAAACTCAAAATTATGCTACCTAATTTAAAGTGCTATGGAAGCAAACTCAATGTCCAACATCAATTCACAGTTTCTAGCAACACATCTCTTTTCTGTTACTTTACACATTTTTCTACTTTCTTCCTTACATGACAACCGCTGGTGTCTGGTTCATCACCTGTAACTTCAATTCTTTATTCACATTCAAGGGATTTGTACTTCAAAATTCCTTTAGTATACCATTTACTATACTTATACATTTGTAAAACATTCTCTGTATTCCTTTCTCATTTATACCCTATAAAATCTGTCATTAAACATTATCACTTTCTAGCTTTCTGTTTCAAAAATATGTTAACCATTATCAATAAGTGCAAAGAGTAGACACTGGTCCGGCCAACATGTCTGGAAATGTCCCTATGATGAGGTAATTCTTCCATGAAGAGAGTCCTATGTAAAACCAAGAGAGAGCACCTAAAGAGGTGCTAACTATGTACAAATTGTAGTTCTGGATCATTCAGTGTTCATGATCTCCACAGTTCAAATATAAAGGCTGCCAATGAAACTGGGCAACAACTGGAAAAACAAAACTAAACCATGATGATCAAAATATAAAACAAAAGGCACAACGGTGCAAATACCCTCCTGGGTAACGAGAGTTATTTTTGCTTGAGATTGCTAGTGGTGGTTTCCTCCTGGGATTTCTGGAGCGGATTGCTTGGGCTTCTTCCAGGGGAGATGCTCTGGGTGTCCAGATGGGTTGAGGAATTGCCGATTCTCGTCTGGCACGGCTGCTGCCTGAGGTACAGCAGGGGTGGTGATGTCAACGGTTGCTGGTGGTGTCTCTGCTACCAGTACCGAGTGCACATCAGCTGCTGCAGATGGTATTTCTGCCACCAGCAAGGGCTGCCGTCGGTACCAACAGATGCTGCTCCGCAATCCCAAGTGGTACCACAGTGGGCGGTACCACAGCCGGTTGTTGCTGGCAGAATGCCATTGGAGTGCCACCATTCCTGGTTTGGGTAATCACCGGACCATTTCTGTCTACAGGCATAGTGCCTAGTACCAGGATCATGGCAGGGGCGGCGACCACACTTGGTGCTTCCCTGTGACATGCCGACTCCTGCCGAGGCACCGGGGGACGAATGATGGCAGCCGCAACCCCGGGAGTGGACTGAGGAACGGCCGGTAGTTGCATCCGTGTTGGCACAGGACGGGGGCATGCCGGTAAAAGCCTGCGTGGCCGCGCTAGGGCCGGGCTGGGACTCAGCTCCTGTCCCACAGCATCCGGAACCCTCATGTACCTTCTCCTAGCAGGCCGCACCCAGTGACAGCACCGGCCTGGAGGTAGTGGCGGGCGCTGTAAAGGGTGTCGCAGTGGTCGTATGCTCTGCGGGTGTTGCTTGGGGGAGGATGGCTTCTCCCCGCCATTTTCTTCTGGCCTCCGTGCTCCTTTCGTCATGGCGTTCTGGCGTTCTTCTTTCTGTCTGAGCTCTTTTCCCACCACTGGCTTTCGCTCCTCCTTCTTGGGGCGGCGTCTTCTTCCAGCTCCTCCATACCAAGCCAGTATACGAACCCCTCGGGGGGTGGGCCATGTTGCTATCGCATAGTAATTCAGGCAAGGGAGGCCCAGGACAGTTTGCGGTCTTTTCTTAGGACCTCCCATGTTGTCACGCCCTTCTTTACTGCGCCAGCGGCCATTTTTAGCATTCATTTTACAGTCTATTAAATTGGGTCTTCTGCACATTTTCAAAAACTTTAAGTCTTAGGCACACAGAACCCGATGGCATCAGGTCTCGTCATCCTGTTCGTGACGCCAAGTTGGGTCGCCCTCCCAGGGTGGTGGGATACTTGGTACCGGGCCAGTGTCAGCGGGATGTGTCACAGCGGTGGTGACCCGGTCCGTGGCCCTGGGTGCCCAAGTGAAAGGGGGAATTGAAATGGTGAAATGTAATTGATTGAATGAATAGTTTGTGACGCCACCTGTGGTGTTCGACAAGTGAGATGTTAAGCCGACGCTGCATGCAGATCCTCTGGGGCTGGTGGTGTGTTGCAGCCAAGATGGTGAAGCTCCCCACAGGTGGAGCTGTAGTCCCAGGGCAGTGTAGATGTACGGGTAGAGGGGAGGTGCAGGCAGTATAGAAGCGGGTACCCAGATGTAGCGGTCTAGGGTGTGTTGGCGCAGGAATAAATGGAGGACACCAGGACTTGTAGTTCCAAAGCTTTACTCACAGTCTGAAGTACACACAGGTGCATGCCTCCGTGCTGTGTCCTCCGGGTCAGGGACTCAGTCAACCTCCAGGTCAGATGGAATTCTCCCTTCCAACACTCCACCAACATGTGCCTTTCTGAACGTCTCCTCTTATAGGGCCTTTGGTGTGAAGTACTCCTAGTACTGAGTTACACTGGAGTTCCTCCTGACAGATGTTCCCAAGAACTATACTTGTACGGCAGACAGCTGTAGCCTGCTTCAGGGACTCCTTACTCCTGAGTCCAGGCTCACTATCCAAGTTGCTGTTGTGCCCCCAAGTCTTAGATGGAAGTAGTGCATTTACAGCCCACTACTCCACCGGTGTCTGCTGTAGGACCCTTAGTATCCATATAACCTCGGGGACCGGGCCCGGCCTTGCGCTTAGAACTTCTAGGCAGGGTTCTCTTCTAACCCACATCCTCTGTTCCCTTTTAGTCCTATGTTCCGTGCTAGTCTTTCCTTCCCATGGAAGATCAGGTTTCTGTTCAATGTCTTTCTCTTTCTTTCCTTTTCCGTGCCAGCAGACCCAGGTCACTGAGATCTGCTGCAGCACCTCCTTCCTCCATCCCTCTCCCAGGGATCACTCCTCACTCTCTCCACTCAACTGACCTCAACTCATAAACCTTCCCACTCTTTTATGTATTCTAACTCCACCCGCCTCCCAGCACGTTTCGTGTTCCAAGCAGGGAGCCACCAAAGGTGCTCTGCTACACTCCAAGCAGGGAGCCGCAATGTGGCTTTGCTGAACTACCGTGTTGTGTGGGATGCAAGTGTTGGAGCGTGGTCAGGAGCCTCCAACTTAGCTGGATGGTGGGGTACCACACCTCAGGAGGAGGTGCAGTACCTCTGTGGCAACTGAACCCTCAGGGGCGCCACACATACAGTATAATGGCCCCCCACTTTAACCTCCAAAATTTATAATGACCCCACATAACCTTCCACATACCATAATGTGCCCCCATAATCATCCATATAGTATAATGCGCCCACCATAATCCTCCATATAGTATAATGCACTCCCCATGGTCCTCCGTACAATATAATGCACTCGTCATTGGCTTCCATACAATATAATGCACTCAACATGGTCCTCCCTACAATACAATGCACTCTCGATGGTCCTCCATACAATATAAGGCACTCCCCATGGTCCTCCTTAAAATATACTGCACTCTCCATAGTCCTCCATGCAATATAATGCACTCCCCATGGTCCTCCATACAATATAATGCACTCCCCATGGTCCTCTATATAATATAATGCACCCCCCATGGTCTTTCATACAATATACTGCACCCCCCCATGGTACGCTATTCGGTACTATGGCCACCAGTCACTGATTTAAAAGAATAAACACAATACTCACCTCTCCTCTTTTCACCTGATTCTACGGTCTGCCGAGCCTGTGGTGTGAAGTAACGGTAATGTAAAAACTGTGGGAAAGCTGTAGTAACGTCATTGTGCCTGCTGCTCTGAAATATTAGACATCGAGGCAGAAAGATGGGGGTTGAAGTGTCTGCTGACACTCCCTCCTCCATTATCATTGCTTGCGTTGACAGGCAGAGCCCTCCTCTGGATGTCAGCGCGAGCAATGATGATAGAGGAGGGAGCGTCAGCAGATGCTTCCACCCCCATCAATCTGTATGGGCGATCACTGACAAGCGGAGGTGTGGCCTGGTGCCGGCACTGACATCGGGCTCCCTCTGGCTCACGAGCCCCATAGCAGTGGTGTGCCTGCTACCATTGGCAGCACACTACTGCTTGCCAGGTATTGAAATTTTGGGGATTAGACATAACAGCAGCACATTTTGATCAATACTCCCTCACTACACTCTTTGTGTAAATTAAAGGCTATAAATAATCGAACCAAACACATGCTACTAATTTTAAACATTTGTCTGTAGGAAGAAGGTAAATATTACATATGTATTTAAAATTAATCTTTAAAACATGGGTTAGGCTATGATCCATAAACAAAAGTTAACAAAAACATAATTCACATTGCAGTGATAAATATAGAATGTCGCCGCTTGGTTCCATTATTTAAATATTCTCAATTTATTTTCAGATGATTTGCAGAATGAAATCCTGCACTACTGAGGTGTTAAAAAAGTAACAGCATGTTTAGACGTTATTGTGCCCAAGCAGGCTTATAAATAGTATATCCATGACAAGCAGATCTAATTATACTTGTAAAACCAGTTTGTTCTTCCACGATTAGAATAATAATATAGTGCAAGAAATAACAATTTAACTACATTCTATATGTATGTCTTAGTCATATGTATTCATAAAGCATAACTTTTTACTGATAGTTCACATGCAATAATTACATGGCAATCAAGCTAAGTAGCCTGCTATTTTTCAGCACCATGGACAGATTTGAAATCTGAATTAATTAGCATCTGTATTATACTGGGTATTAGATAGAATTTGGATGTTAATATGTAGGAATTATGTATTGTGAACATACAAATATTATGATGAGTTAGAGATCAGCAAATCAATTTTACGCAAATTGACTTTGAGTCGAATTTCATGAAATTCACAGGGACGAACATTTTGAGATTCGATTCATGGGAATTGTCAAAAAAATTGTGGAATTGAAGAATGGTAAAATGGCCACCGTGACCTTGGCACCATTGCAGCAGGTTGAGCATGCATTCCCGTAAGGACGACGGCCGTTTTGCGCTGCTCTGCCCTTCAACAGGTCCTGAATAGTGATGAGCTAATTTGTTCAGAAAATGATCACCAAACATAAATTCGGCACGAATATGGCACATTTGGATTTGTGATTGGAAACCCAAGCAAAATTTTATAAAATCGGTAACATTCGGTAAAAGAGTGGGAAAATATTTGTGTTACCACAAAAGCATTTTCAGCACTTTAGCAACAATCATGGTGATGTATCATGAGTGTTTGGCACGTGTTTGATGAGGGAAGGGGGTTTGCAGAGCTCAGAGGTGCAGTGTCCTTGTAAACAGTATTTTTTTCCCCTAACTTTATGTGTGCACATTGTGACTAGCCAATCAGGGTGCAGGAAACACCCACAATGTCCTGACACAGTGGCTTGTGTCATTGGCTGCTGAAATCACATGTCCCTCGCCATATGAATAGCAGACAACTTGTTTTAGCGCCATTTTGACACTGTAACAGCTCAGAGAGACTGATCCTGACGCTGGCACTGTTAACAGCAAGATTTTAGATAGTTAGGCGGTTGTATATCAGTCAGATAGTGTAGCTAGCTACTGTCCAGTGTGGCTGGTAAATTTACCTTCCAGCACTTTTTTTTTCTTTTTTGGACATTACTGAGGTCCACAAAGAAAACCAGCAGAGCACGTGTTGTGCACTGCTTCTATTGTGCTCCATGCACGAGTATAGCATTCTAATTACCGGTATTTTCTGGATAGTTAAAGTGGGTCTTGTGATTTGCTGCAAATCAAATCTTTGGGAACATTTTGACAAATGTAGCAAATTCAAATTTCAAAAGATACCATCATCTATTTATTTTACGTACTTATATAGCGCCATTAAGTTCGACAGTACTTTACAAACATCATCATTGTTGCCTATGGGGATCACAATCTGAATTCCTTGAGTCTGCTTATTGTGAGAGGAAACCAGAGAATCCAGAGGAAACCTAAGCAAACATGGGGAGAACATACAGACTACGACAACAATAGTCTTGTAAGAGTTAATGCAAAAAAAATCTGCATAATTTATTGAAAGTATATTTTCCATTAAATGCCTAAATTAATTATTTCATAAATGCTTTAATATACATATGCCTCAAAGTAACATAATTTTATTAATACATTGTGCTGTCCATAAACAGTCCTTAAAACATTATGGCCACAGCTAGCATCCTAATAAGTGTGCTGCCTACAAATGTGGTATAAAGGCAAATAAAGACATGCTCTTTTGTACTATGTCAGATACTGAGAGATTACCTTATTATGTTTCTTAGACACCATTAGCGTCTGCTTGTCACTGGACTTTCATCTTAACTATAAGATTTGCTGAAAGGTTTGCCAATTCAACAGAGCAGAATGGTATTTATAAATGCTGAGGTTGAACCTTTCTGGTTTATGGAAGACCTTTTTTATATTTTATGCCACTGTTTTGTCCTTTTCTTTTGCTCTATGTGTCATTTGTAATATGGGAACTCTTAAGAACTCTTTGTGTGTTTCTAGAAGGCTGGATTTGAATGATGGCAAATAGAATTCCTTGTGAAAGAGTTGCAGAGTGGAGAAGAAGGAGAGTTCTGCCACTTGTTCTTGAAAGTGTGAAAAAGACTTGAAAGAACAGCTGCTGAAAAGTACATTGAAGTCTGGATAACATGCTTGGATAAACATTGCCACACAGTAACCACGTTAATTGTAACCATTTTTAAAATACTGGGAAATTGGAGGAATATTTCCCTTTATCGAGAGATTGCAATTGTAAATCAAAGAATTAATGTTTTATTGCATACCTGTATTTCTGTATGATAAATGTATTTGTAGAGTACTTTTTATTAATACACAAATTTTCACACCCAAATTTAACATATCTGGGTGGAAGGATTTCCATAGGTTGTTTGATGTTGTAGATGTTGTAGCAATGTTTGTTATATTTGCCTCACATTTAGATACAATCGAGCATCTGTTGTTTAACCCCTTTCCTACATTAGACGTACTATTCCATCCATGTGACCTGGGACCTAAGTTCCAAGGACGGAATAGTACGTCATAGCGATCAGTGGCGCCCCCATGGGGAGCGCTGCTGATCGCGGCCGGGTGTCAGCTTCTTATCACAGCTGACACCTGGCACTATGTGTCAGGGGAGGTCACGGACCTCCCCGGCACATTAACCCCTGGCACACCGCAATCAAACATGATCGCAGTGTACCGGGGCATAGGAGAGAAGCACACAGGGAGGGGGCTCCCTCCGTGTTTCCCTGAGACCCCAGGAGCAGCGTGATGTGCTGTGCTGCTCTGGGGGCCTCCTTCCCTGCAGGTCTCCTGATCCAATTTGGCGGCGGGGACCTTCAGGGGCCTGCAGGGAGCCGGCTTCCTCACTGCCTGCCGAGCGCAGGCATGAGGAAGTCTGTGCAGCGCCTGTGTCAGACAGTGATGTCCCCCCTGGGACAGTGTAATAAAGTTTAAAAAAAAAGTGTAAAAATAATTTATAAAAAATCGCTAAATAAATGTAAAAAAAATATTCCCTAATAAATTCATTTTTAAAAAAAAAAAAACAATAAAAGTACACATATTTGGTATCACCGCATCCATAACAACTCACCCTATAAAACTGTCCCACTAGTTAACCCATTTATTGAACCCCTTAAAAAATAAAAATAAAAAACAAAGCAAAAAATAATGCTTTATCGTCATACCACCGAACAAAAGTGCAATAACGCACGATCAAAAAGACGGACATAAGTAACCATGGTACTGCTGAAAACATCACCTTATCCCACAAAAAATGAGCTGCCACACAGCATCATCAGCGAAAAAATAAACATGTTATAGCTCACAAAATAAAGCGATGCAAAAATAATTATTTTTTATATGAAATTGTTTTCATAGCATAAAAGTGCCAAAACATAAAAAAGACATAAATGAGGTATCGCTGTAACCGTACTGACCCGAAGAATAAAACCGCCTTATCAACTTTACCGCATGCGGAACGGTATAAACGCACCCCCCAAAAGAAATTCATGAAATGCTGGTTTTTGTTCATTCTGCGTCCCAAAAATCGGAATAAAAAGCGATCAAAAAATGTCATGTGCCCGAAAATGGTACCAATAGAAACGTCAACTCGTCTCGCAAAAAATAAGCCCTCACAAGACTCAGTGGGTCAAAATATGGAAAAATTATAGCTCTCAAAATGTGGTGATGTAAAAACTATTTTTACAATAAAAAGCGTCTTTTAGCGCGCGACAGCTGCCAAATATAAAAACCTGCTATAAATAGTAAATCAAACCCCCCGTTATCACCCTCTTAGTTAGGGAAAAATAATTAAATAAAAAAAATGTATTTATTTCCATTTTCCCATTAGGGCTAGAGTTAGGGCTAGGGCTAGGGTTAGGGCTGAGATTAGGGTTAGGGGTGTGTTAGGTTTATGGTTGGAGTTAGAATTGGGGGGTTTCTACTGTTTTGGCACATCAGGGGCTTTCCAAACGTGACATGGCATCCGATCTCAATTCCAGCCAAAAAAGTCAAATGGCGCTGCTTCCCTTCCGAGCTCTGCCATCTGCCCAAATAGTCATTTACACCCACATATGGGGTATCAGCGTACTCAGGACAAATTGCACAATAACTTTTGGGGTCCTGTTACAATTGGGAAAATAAAGATTGGGGGTGAAAAGATAATTTTTGTGGAAAAAATATGATTTTTTAATTGTACGGCTGTACTTTATAAACTTCTGTGAAGCCCTTGGGGGTTCAAAGTGCTCACCACATATCTAGATAAGTTACTTGGGGGGTCTAGTTTCCAAAATGGGGTCACTTGTGGGGGGTTTCCACTGTTTAGACACATCAGGAGCTCTCCAAACATGACATGGCATCCGATCTAAATTCCAGCCAATTTTGCAGTGGAAAAAGTCAAACAGCGCTCTTTCCCTTCCGAGCTCTGCCATGTGCCCAAACAGTGGTTCCCCCCACATATCAGGTATCAGCGTACTCAGGACAAATTGCACAATAACTTTTCCAGTCTAATTTCTCCTATTACCCTTGGTAAAATAAAAAAATTGAACCTGAAGTAATTTTTTTTGTGAAAAAAAGTTAAATGTTCATTTTTTTTTAAACATTCAAAAAATTCCTGTGAAGCACCTGAAGGGTTAATGAACTTCTTAAACTTGGTTTTGAGCACGTTGAGGGGTGCAGTTTTTAGAATGGTGTCACTTTTGGGTATTTTCTATCATATAGACCCCTCAAAGTGACTTCAAATGTGATGTGGTCCCTAAAAATAAAATGGTGTTGTAAAAATGAGAAATCCCTGGTCAACTTTTAACACTTATAATTTCCTAACAAAAAATTTTGGTTCACAAATGTGCTGATGTAAAGTAAACATGTGGGAAATGTTACTTATTAAGTTTTTTGAGTACCATATCTCTGTGATTTAAGAGCATAAAAATTCAAAGTTGGAAAATTGCGAAATTTTTGTTTGTTTTCACAAATATACACAAGTTACATCAATGAAATTTTACCACTAACATGAAGTACAATATGTCACAAGAAAACAATGTCAGAATTACCGGGATCCATGGAAGCGTTCCAGAGTTATTACCTCATAAAGGGACAGTGGTCAGAATTGTAAAAATTGGCCCGGGCATTAACATGCAAACCACCCTTGTGAGTAAAGGGGTTAAAGAAGCACGCCTCCTCCCATCAAAATTTGCATCCTCTTAAAATATTGCAGTCATTATATTATATAGCATTGCGTATTTACAATTGCTCATTTTGTTTTTCTAGTCAGTTAATTCTTCTCTTTTCTATTAGGTATATGACATCACATGATTAAAAAATGACTAGCTGTGTATGCAAATTGCCTCTTCAGAGAGAAAGAAGACTTGAACTCTATAGTGCCACATGTTGGAAGTAGCGATCCTACATGTCACAATCAACCCTTTAACGAGTGTTGCAATATGATTGAGGATAAAAGCCAAATCAGAATCTCAATTTGCAGACACAGTGTTTCAGGCTATTGGCCCTCACCAGTGCAAAGTATGAGAACTGATTTGGCTAGGTGAGAGGCTCTGGACTGGGATCTAAGGGGTAAGGTTTCTCCTTGTGGAGTGTGACATACCAGCTCTGGTTTGTCAAGGCTTATTCGCCATGCAATGCTACTCTGGGAAATTTAATATTCGAATTGCCTCTTCAGAGAGAAAGAGGACTACTTCCAACAGGTGGCCCTATAGAGTTCATGTCTCTTTCTGTAGAGGCAATTTGCATATTGAATTTCCAAGAGGAGCATTGCATGGTGAATAATTCTCCTTACCTTGACAAGCCAGAGCTAGGGATGAGCGAGTATACTCGTTAGGATTCAGTACTCGGCGAGTAATGTGGTACTCGCAATACTCGAATCCTGGCGAGTAAATTTCACTAATCGCCTCGCAATATTCGGCACAGCCTGCACAGTCCCCGCACAGCCCAGCACAGTCCCGCACAGCCTGGCACAGTCCCGCACAGCCTGGCACAGTCCCGCACGGCCTGGCACAGTCCCTGCACAACCCAGCACAGTCCCGCTCAGGGCAACACAGTCCCCGCACAGCCCGTCACAGTACCTGCACAGCCTAGCACAGTCCAGCACAGCCCGGCACACTCCCGCACAGCCCGGCCAGTACCCACACAGCCCAGCACAGTCCCGCACATCCCAGCCAGTCCTCGCACAGCCCAGCACAGTCCTGCACAGGCCAGCACAGCCCCGCACACACACACAGCCCATTACTCGCATTTCCCATAGACTTACATTGGACTCGTTACGAGTACCCGAGTATTAGGAGCTACTCGTAATGAGTACAGCGAGTCCAAGTATTTCACTACTCGCTCATCCTTAGCTAGAGCTGGTATGTCACTATCCACAACGAGAAACCTTACCCCTTAGACCCCAGTACAAAACAGTTCTTATACTTTGAACTGACGAGAGTCAATATCCCGAAACACAGTGTCTGCAACCTGAGATTCTGATTTAGCTTTCATCCTAAGTCATAATGTAAGACTCATTAAAGGGTTGATTGTGACATGTAGGATTGCTATCCCCGACATTTTTTGATTGATACTATTTTTCTTCAGAGCACCAACATAATTTTACAGTGAGCACCTTTTAGCCTATCATATTATGTTTTTTCGGGGTTGTTGCTCTTTTTTCACAGATGCCTTTTTCCACATTTTCATTTAACCAAGAAGAGGCTTCTACCTTTATATCCAAAGTCACTACTCCTGGCTTGTTTCTACACACTCAAACTGAGACTTTGACAAGGACTTAAGGACATTATTGGCTTTGGATCTTCATTGTGTTACTTTTGCTGAGTACCACAAGGTACAACGCATCCCCAGGGGCCTGAGAGAGTCCCTATAGCTTAAGGCCCCATTACACATAACGATGTCCCAGAGATCCCACCAATGATCCGACATGATGGGATCGCTGGGACATCGTTAGGCTGATCTCTGGTGAGCAATCACAAGACAGCCCCTCCAGCGATCAGGACCAGCGTCGCTGATCGCTTGTCTCTTGCTGCCATACGTAGCAATGCGTGCTGGCCAGCGGGAGACCAGCGATCGAAAAATGGCCCAGGCCGGTAGAGCATGATCAGCGATACCCGGCAGGGGGGCCGGTCGCTGATCCCCATCACACACAGCGATCTCGCTGGCGAGATCGCTGTGGCGTCACAAAATCAGCGATCTCGCTAGCGAGATCACTGTGTGTGATGGGGCCTTTACTCTTTTTCAAGATAATACTGAGTACTGTACCAAATTTGAAGCTATTTTGAACAAATGCTCAATGGACATACTTACTATTAACTTCTTACAGAAAGAGATTACGGAACTTAACACCCGGATTGCAACAACCGAGCAACAACTGATTAACACCACACCAGCTGAAGAAGTCAAGGTATTTAAAACAAAATTGAACAAAACCATTACTGATTTTCGTAACAATCTGCAATTCCAAAAGAAGAATAAGTTCCTTCATGACATGGATGACTACCTGCACAATCAGGTCTATAGATGGTGCTCCTCTTGCTCCTACAGGAACTACCGTTCTTCTTAACAGCCCAAGCTCTACAAGTTTGGTCAGCGAATATGGAACACAACATTCTACTCATTTTTTAGAGCAATGCTGGGCTCTTCATGCTCGTCTGGGCATGAGATTACTTAGACTGGCCGTACTGAATACGATCCAAACATTGGATGTTAGTGATCATATTTACCCACCCTCAGAACTTGCAGCAGCGGACCCCTTGTCTAAGTAACCTGTCTAAGGGTACCGTTACACTTAGCGATGCACCAGCGATCCCGACAACGATATGGATCGCGGGTGCATCGCTAAGTGGTCGCTAGTGAGCTGCCACACAGGCAGATCTCACCAGCGACATCACAGGGGTCAGGGGTCTCTACTTACCTGTCAGATGCGGCGATCCTGGCGTCCTCCCGCTCACGTCCACGCGTCGCTCGTCGGCGCCACAGGAAGCCCAGCAGGAAGCTGACGAGAAATGATCCAGGACCTTCTGGCGCGATCAGCGATGAGCAGCGGGGGAGCAGTCGGAGGTAAGTATCAGACATAGCGATATCACTAGCAATATCGCTGCTACGTCACAAAATCGGTGACTTTACAGCGATATTGCTAGCGATATCTCAGTGTGTAACGGGGGCTTAAGTAATCTTATGCCTACCTCTCGCTAAATCTGTCTGCAGACAGATGACTCAGATTTAATTCTATTATAGCTTTACCTTGAAATATCTGACTCCTCTGTTCTGCAGTACATGATTGGGTATTGCCTAGCATTTTCTTTACACCTTATGACCATGCATTTTACCAGTAATTTTTTTCATCATTCAAACAAATGTGTATATATGAAAATGCAATTTATAAACATACAACATTGTAAACTCAGCAACTGGGGCTATACAATATTTTAACATTATTTCTAATAAATGATCTTGCATGTTTGATGTACCCATCAATAGTATTTACCTTCTTGCACAGTTTGTTTTTTTTTGTTTTTTTTACAGTATGTGTTCTCATCTCCTTTGTGACCATGTTTTTATGATATTAATTTAATAAAGATAAATAATTTTGTATGTGGAGGATCTTTTTTGCTCTTCATTAGTTAATTAGGTCCCTGTCATAACCATAGATACTGTAGCAATCTCTGTTTTTTCAGTATAATTTTTGTAATATTATTTCATTTAAATTGAAAATGTATATCCAACACTAAGCATTTATTAATTAATGGACACGTATGGTGCTTTTCATGTTTATTTAAAGCTTTTCTTTCTTTTCCATAGATTCCACAATAGACACCAGGTACGGGTACATCATTCTTCTTCCTATCCTTCTTCATAGCTTTTTTCCCCATCCATCTTCCTCTTTTCCTTTCTTCTCTCTACTAATTATCCATTATTTTTCTTATCTGACAATTCTTATCTGACATTTATAGTCTCTACACTAACCTTATCAACTCTTCAGACTATTCACTGATCTGTAAAGCTGGAGTCACACATAGCGACTTACCAACGATCCAGACAACGATATCACCGTGTCAGGATCGCTGGCAAGTCGCTATGTGATCGCTGGTGAGCTGTCACACAGACAGCTTCACCAGCGATCAGGACGCCGAGATGAGGAGCGAGCTCGGGAGCAGCGGACAAGTGTGCCTGCTGTTCCAGTCCTCCACCAGCAGAGGGCGCACCTGCATCCCTGGCCTCTCCTGGCGGCGTCCTGCTGCCTCCAGGTCCCCAGCGTGCGGCGGCGTCAGCGGCAGGTACACACTCCGCAGGCTCCTGGTCCCCAGCGTGAGGCGGCGGCACCTGTAACTCGCTGGTAACTAACGTACACATCGGGTATCCAAGGGACGCGCGTCCCTTGGATACCCGATGTGTACGTTAGTTACCAGCTGATCGCTGGTCTCCCGCCTGTCACATGCAGCGATGCGTGCTGGCCAGCGGGAGATCAGCAACGAAAAAAATGTCCAGAGGTTTCTTGCAGCGATCAGCGATACCGGCAGGGGGGCCGGTCGCTGATCGCTGTCACACACAGCGATCTCACTGGTGAGATTGCTGTTGTGTCACAAAACTTGTGACTCAGCAGCAATCTCGTTAGTGAGATCGCTATATGTGACGGGGCCCTAAGTCACTTCTCACCACTATTTTCATCTCCCTCCACTGTATCTGCACGGGTATACCTCTCATCGGGCGCTGTATTCTTTAAAGCATGCGCACTCGCCTTCCTGACCACAATCTTAGCATCGATACGAATCCACTCGGACATTTTTGGCCACTTTTGACCAGCGCATGCGCAGTTTACACCTTGAGTTTCTGTCTGACAGGATACCAGAAGCTCTTTGTATTACTTCCTTTGGGGACACATAAAACACAGAGGGTTGCGGTCTGGACCTCAGGCACGAGCAGGCTCTGCATCTTGTTCCCTGATGACCCTACATCTTACAGGTAATTCTTTATTTCAAACTATGTACCGTGCTTTCTGTTTTATGACCTGCACCCAATATATACATTGATCTAATACTCACTTTATGCCTCATACCTGATTTAGGCATTCCTATGTGAGCCTATACTCTCCCTCCATCTCTATTTTGTGTACATACTCAGATAATCAAGATATCATATACCCTATTATTTTCATTAACTTATGTATAAATGAGTTTGTTTATTATGACCCATTCTTTGGTTTATGTGACATTTATCACTAACATTATTGTGTATTTTTACACAGCTATTGCTTGAAAAAGGCAGCTATATGCCGAAACGTCACTGAATTATATCTGTATCCACAAGGGTCGTTATATATTTTTGGGTTTTGCCTCTACTTCTTGTATAATAAATTTTCAGTTTGAGTGCCGAAGTTTGTCATTTTTTGATTGTCACTTTCAACAGGTGGCGCTATAGAGTTCAAGTCCTTTTTCACTCTGAAGAGGCAATTTGCATATTAAATTTCCCAGAGGAGCATTGCATGGCGATTAAGCCTCCTTACCTTGACATGCCAGAGCTGGTATGTCACTCTTCATAAGGAGAAACCTTACCCCTTTGCTCTATGTAGAAACAGGAATCAATTTTTACTGTATGAGTCATAATTACTGCAAAAGTTAATGGCATGGGACTATTTCTGCAGGGACAAGAGACTTCCTGTTTCTACTTAGAGCAGAGAAAAGAGAAGAATTAGCCTGGTGGAAAGGCAAAATGAGCAATTGAAAGTACATAGTGCTGTATGATATGATGATCACAATATACAGTATTGAGAGGATAAAAACTTTGATGGGAGGGCTTCTTTAATTTGTTGACACAACTATTCAAAATTCACCATTTTAGTAGCACACAACCTTTGCCTCAAAGCTTAAGATAGATATGGCTAGTAAATGGAGCTTCTTCCAATGCCCTGGAAGAAGATGGTAATCGCAAAACTCAAATTGGACAGGTAGAAAAAAGACTTGAAAAACCTTCCGTGGACATTTGTCAGGCCTTTTTTATAGACTGTTTTTAAACTTGCATTTTGAGGATAATATTGTAGGGAGTTACCGTATTCTTCTTCTCTTTCCTGTTCTTAATCCAGGAATCCAAGAAGGAGAAGAGTAGTCTTTAATCCGTTAGTGTTTTTGCACGAATCCTATTGTCTGATACTCCGCATGACTGAAAGAACTTTTAAACACTAAAAGAATATTAAGTCTAGAGATAAGTGGCTCTTTCTGTATAATATGGTTTACAATATATATTGGAGAGAGGTGCTCACGATGAATGAACATATGGACAGCATTGAAATAACTTCATAAAACTTACGTCAGAAAGCCTTAGAATGGGTACCACATTTTGGGCATGAGAAGACTGAGGCATTGCTCATGAATACAGTTACCTTTTTATGCTTAAAGGGTTTTCCAGTTTCTTCAGGCTGCAGTTTAAAAAAAAACAAATTGCTTCACTTACCCTCCCCGGGTTCAGCACTGAGTGCCTTATGCTCCCTGTGTTTGTTATTGTCTGCAGCACTGATGTCACAAGTTGATGGAATGAGCCGCTCAGAGCCACTGAGCCCAGTTAATGCCCTGAATCTGATAATACCTTATATATGTGGTCGAAAACTGCTGTTTGGGCACACAGTATGACTCCAAACGAAAGGAGTGCTATTTGACTTCTGGAGCACAATTTTGACTAAAATAGATTGTGTATTCCATGTTGCATCTGCAGTGCCCCTAAGGTGCCGAAACACAAAAAAAAAGAATTCTGACAAATTTTGAAACTACAACCCCAGTTCATATTAAAATGGACCGCATATGGATACAAAAATGGACATGTGAAGGGGGCGTAACATGGACCTCTGTGATAAGCCCTTTTTCGGGATCCATGCACGGACCCCGAACTTCACCGTTCGGGTTCACACATCTCTACACACAGGTGATTCAGAAAATTATGCAATGCTAGATCATGGAAACAAAAAAAGATATGTTGCCAACTGCCTAAGGTAGGGACATATCTCTGGCATAGGGTATACTGGTTCAATCCTTCTAGTTATTTACCCAGAGTACTGCTGGCTGAATGAATGGGCTATTTAAAGGTGACAAGGCTCATTATACACTTATACCTGCAACCAGGCGCTATATCTACTTCTGATGTTATGAATGAACACTGAAATCTCCATGTGCCTCCTGATGAACTCTTATTATGGAAGGGAAACGCGTCAAGGCTGATTTCGTATTCCTATGAACATATCAGATAAGCTGATCAGCTATTATTAATTTTGAGCATATATGTCATTTAATTCTGGGCATGGTGCAATAGCTGGTTAAGCTATCCATATTGTTTATTGTATGATCCTTTTTTTTTTACACGATAAGGAACTAGAGTTTGCTTGAATTGATCACCAGCAGGTTGTGAATACTGCTGAAACATTATCGTGGTGATCTCTGAAACTGATATTTAGTGATATATACATATCTGCTGACATTGTACTATTGCACTAGGGTGCGAAAATCCAGGGGTGTGGATTCGGCAAGCCAAGCCTACGACTCCGACTACTCAATTTCCCTTACACCGACTCCAACTCCGACTCCACGACTCCGACTCCGACTCCCACATATATTGCTTATATTTAAGTGAAAAATTTATTGTAGTACAATGTGAACATCAGACATTTAATCATTTCTATGATACAATAATCAAGATGTTTAGATAGAACATAATATCTATTTATTGGAATACAACTTTAGAACACAAAAAACTGTAATAAATTGTAAATATGTAATACACTATGTAATATCGATTACATATACTGTGTATATATATTGTATATATATATATATATATATATATATATATATATAAAACACTATGTAATAAACTATGCAAGTGGCAAAAAACAGTTTTCAACAAAAACATACTAAATAACATTTGTGCAGTCTATGAATTTGTTGTAAGAAATAGAATTGCCTTTATCAGATCTTCCTTCATAGATGACCTCAAATCTGACCTAATAATTTTAGGGCCAGAGAACAACCTCTCTACGCTAACTTGGGATGGAGGCAAAGCCGTAACCACATGGGCAACATCTCTAACAATTTCCGGGTATAAAGGAATTTTCTCATGCACAGTCAGTTTTGAAGAACGGTTGAATTTTTCTATTTCTTTGAGAGCAAGTGAAACATTTTGCTGAAATATGGTCAATCTGCTTGCTATAGGAGACGGACTGAAATCTTTTTCCTTGCGGCAACGCTTTGCTTGCTCCATGTCATCCAAATACCTGTCAAAGTCAAACTCCTCATCTGATGAGGATGAAGATATGGCAGCAGTAGCACTGTCAGGACCCAAATCCTCTTGCGCCTGGCAGTCGTCCTGTAGGCCACTCATCCTAACTGCTACCTCAGTCAGAGCTTCTTTTCCTTTAGTAAGTTGTTGATCATCGAGCAGTATACGATGACTTGGGTCCACATAAACTGCTGCCAGAAAAATTTTATTTTCCAATAGCTGTGTCTCTCTCCGTTTCATTGAAGCAGAAATGCCATCTGCAATTAAACCTCCTCTTTGGGACAGGCAAAATAGCAAGTTCTTCCACTCCCTTATGAAAATGCCAGGAGTTAAATCCTCAGCTTGTAATTTTTTAGTCACTGTTAATGGGCGATTAAGCAATTCCTTCAATTCAGCCACCTGTGTCCATTGACGTTCATTTAGGGTTACCTGAGGGTTCGCCATATCTATAAGAAACGGTTTTAGTTCAAGCAATTGCTCAATCATTAAATAAGTGCTGCCCCACCGAGTGGCTTGATCGACAATTGCCCCTTTCCCAGCACGTCTCTTCAAGATGGAATCAATTTTAGGGGTTCTGGTGGCAATAACCAATTTCCTCACTTTTCCAATCAGATTTCCAGCATGTCCCTCTTGCAGACTATCTCTTATTGCCAGCTGCAGCGTGTGCACAACTTTCTCACTTTCTCCAGCTCGGGGCCCAGGAATCGGATCCTGTGCAGGGCAGGCACACCTCCTCCTCCTCTCTCTGGTGAAGGCAGGGCAGGCACCCCTCCCCCTCCTCTCGCTGGTGAAGATGGCAGAAAACAGGACAGAGGAGGGGAGATTGCCCCCTGCAGTCTGGAGGATGGGAGCACTGCAGCATACAAGTGAGTTTTGATAGTTGCGTGCCCCTGCTTCTGGGGGGGCAGCTGCCCCCCCTGCTGCTTGCTGGCTACGGCCATGATTCACACACAGCTTTTTTGCGGATCTGTTTTTTGCAGTAAAATGCAGTGACTCTGGGCATCCCAGCAAAGTCAATGGGTTTCAAGATATGACATTCAGACACATTGTTTTGTGAGGATCCGTTTTTGGGCTGAATGAGCATGTCAGTTTGTGTGGCGTTTTTCTAATCTGCTTTTCCAATTGAAAACATTATCTATGAGCTCAAAAACCTTTCAGGTGATGTGGTTTTTTACAAAGCTGATCTGCTTTTGCAGCTGAAAAACGTATCCTCAAAAAATGCAACAAAAACGCTGCGTGTGAATGTAGCCTTAGATCAGGAATAGAACAGCCATTTATAGGACATTTCATAACTTTCCCAAATTCCTATGAAAAAATATTCACCACATTCTGCATTGAGCTACTGTACCCAATTTATTATATATTTAAGGAATCGGAGTCGGTCCATTTATGATTTTTATAAAATGGACCGACTCCAACTCCGACTCCACCAAAATGAGCACCGACTCCGACTCCACAACTCCGACTCCACAGCCCTGCGAAAATCACATATGATCATGGTCATGTAATGTCTATTCAATTTGGTTAAGCTGTAAATAGGAGAAGGCACCAAAGTAAATTATTGCCCCGGGTGCAGGAAAATGTAGAATTCGCCTCTCCACTGGCAACCTGCTACTAGAATCTGGGAACTACATCTTGAGCAAGCAACTAATGAAGTCTACATTTTATTGTAGGGTTACCTGTAGACTCTGTCCCTAACTAGTTTTTATCTGCCCCATTCAACTATGAGTGCTAGAATTGTGAAGTGAAATCAATTCGGAGTAACAAGTCAGCCACATGTAAGTAGAAAAATCATGTATCCTCTGTTGCTTTATTTTCTCAAAAGTTCCAAACTGTAGCAGGAAGTGATATTTAGGAAAACGGCCACAATCCAAAGACAGATATACCAATACACAATCAAAATTCCCTGAATAATTAAGACTGGTATAGCCTCAAAATTGAGTCAGTTCTTTATAACTATCCTTAGTTTAGGAATAGAATATCAAAAAACTTAATAGTCTCTAAAAAGTCTGCTGAAACTAGATTAGCCCTGTTTTACCTTTCTGTATCCCTGCTAAGTGCATAATGACCAGCTATTTTCCGTGATATGTATCCAGCTGCTTAGAGTACTTTGCATAATATGGTACAAAACTACATATGCCATGAATAAGTAGCCTTAAGTAACCTGTTTTACAAACTGCCTGATAAATATTTTATATGCTTAAAATGCCGTAGTAATAGGGCTGGAAAATAAAAGCACGTTAATAGAAAAGTTAATATGCAGCAAAATTAAATTATAAATTGACTGTTTATAGCCGTTAAATAAAATTGTTGCCCAAAGTTTAAGGCTCAAAGTAACAAAATAAAAAGAGATTAAGGGTCTTCTGCAGTTTAAATGTGAAACTTCTAAATTAATTGGAGGCTCACAATGAATAATAATGTAAGGCTATAATGACATTTTCGTTCAAGTAATCCTAATAAAACTGACTAAGGCTAGTTTCACACTTGCTTTTTTTTGCAGCGCGTTTTTCCCGCAAAAAAACGCATTGAAAAAACGCATACAAAAGCATACAACTGCTGCGTTTTTTTCAAGCATTTTTATGAGCATGCATGAAAAAAACGCAGCGTTTTTATGCGTTTGTATGCGTTTTTAGTGCGTTTTTACCGCGTTTGCGTTTTTCCAAACATTAGGTGGCCCCTCACACTAACCCAAACCATGACTTTACTAACCCTAACCCTGACCCTAACCCTAACCCTAACCCTGACCCTTAACCAAACCATACCCTGATCCTAACCCTAACCCTGACCCTGACCCTAACCCTAACCCTGACCCTAACCCTAACCCTAACCCTGACCCTAACCCTAACCCTGACCCTAACCCTAACCCTGACCCTAACCCTAACCCTTAACCAAACCATACCCTGATCCTAACCCTAACCCTGACCCTAACCCTAACCCTAACCCTTAACCAAACCATACCCTGATCCTAACCCTAACCCTGACCCTAACCCTGACCCTAACCCTAACCGTGACCCTAACCCTAACCCTAACCCTGACCCTAACCCTAACCCTAACCCTGACCCTAACCCTAACCCTGACCCTAACCCTAACCCTGACCTTAACCCTAACCCTAACCCTAACCCTGACCCTAACCCTAACCCTAACCCTAACCCTGACCCTAACCCTAACCCTGACCCTAACCCTAACCCTTAACCAAACCATACCCTGATCCTAACCCTAACCCTGACCCTGACCCTAACCCTAACCCTTAACGAAACCATACCCTGATCCTAACCCTAACCCTGACCCTGACCCTAACCCTAACCCTAACCCCCCTTAACTTTACCCTAACTCTAACCCAAACCCCTAAATTCCATTGTCTAAACTAATGGTAAAAAAAAAAACGCATGTGCAAAAAAACGCATACATAAGCATGCCAATGCGCACATATGCTCACCATAGACTTATAATGGGTGTCTTGCTGTAAAAAAATGCATTGCGCGCGCATGCGTTTTTTTGAGGCAAGTCGGACGCCCAAAAAATGCAACAGGTTGCATTTTGTGCGCCCGAGCGAATACCGCAAAAAAACGCATGCGCGGAAAAACGCGTACAAACGCATGTGTATGCGCACATAAGCGCATCCCATGCAAAGTATAGGAAAAAAACTACGCATGCGCTATTTAGCGCTAAAATACCGCTAAAAAAAACGCAAGTGTGAAACCAGCCTTAAATATCCAAATGACCTGATGTTTGATAAAAATAATCAAACCCTATATTATTCTTGATATTGGTTGTCTCTGTGTACCAAACCCTGCATTACATGAGACCACAACTGATCTCTTTACTCATATATAGGACACACCATTATGTTTGTATATAATTTAAACTCTTCTTGAGAACTAATTTGACTGACTCAGCCATTAGATTGCTGAGAACCAACTCTCTTACAATATTTCTAGAAAAATCTGAGTGATCATCTACTTTAATTTATTGAACACTTATATTCTCTGTTGCACTTGTTTTAATAACTGCACAGCTTTTGATAAATATTTATTTGAACTCACATTTACCCCCTCCCAATTTAAGTTCTATGTCTAGCCCCCTAGTACGAAGAGGGTTCAGGATCTAAGCCTGGCAGATGCCGGCTGTTTTACACAGGCAGCATCTTCATGTAGCAGCAGTGATCAGAGCTTGCTCCAGTCACTGAGTGCAACAATATAGTTGTTTTTCAGTATACAGAAGTGATTCAATGATCACATGCTAAAGTCCCCTAAAGAATCTAAAAGAAGAAAGTAAAAAAATACAAAAAGGTAAACAGTAAAAATAGTAAATATGTTTTTCAAGCTATAAAAAATAAATAAAATGTAGTGCCTGCATCTCTGCCTGCAGTCCCTCCCTGCAGAAGCATCAGCGTACTCACCGCCAAGGCTCCCATCCTGCCCCTTCCAGGTCTGTTGCTTCATGGGGTGCACGCACTCCTAGCAAGCCTCCAGGCATTGTACTTAGAGCGCGCGCACCCTTTCTCTTTCTTAAAGATGCCATGGGCGTTCCTCTAAAGTTTCCCCAGCCAATTGCTGGAGGTCTCTTTCTATACATGGAGGTGCCTGTGCAATGTTGTCAGTTTGTTCCTAACACTCTTGTCAGTTCTCAGGTCCCTGTACTTGTATCTGACCAAGTGTACTGCACCCACCAGTGCTCACCTCAATGGCAGCAGAGCCAGTTGCACCCACCAGTGCTCAACTCAATGGCAGCAGAGCCAGCTGCACCCGGCAGTGCTCGCCTCAACAGCAGCAGAGCCAGCTGCACCCGCCAGTGCTCACCTCAACGTCAGCAGAGCCAGCTGCACCCGCCAGTGCTCACCTCAATGGCAGCAGAGCCAGCTGCACCCGCCAGTGTTCACCCCAACGGCGCAGAGCCAGCTGCACCCGCCAGTGCTCGCCTCAACGGCAGCAGAGCCAGCTGCACCCGCCAGTGCTCACATCAATGGAAGCAGTGCCAGCTGCACCCACCAGTGTTCACCTCTACAGCAGCCGAGCCAGCTGCACCCGCCAGGGCTCACCTCTCCATTAGACTGTCCTGTCTGCACCTGCGGTTCCTGTCATCTTCCCTTCCTGTCTGGTCTGCATCTGTTGGACATTCCCCCTGGGCCATTCCAGCTATCCAATCCTAGGGGTAAGCTGCCATCTACTCAATGTCAGTCCTGGAGTAGCACCTTGTCTCTCAACGGACTGCGGTGTTGTTAGCTGTTGTGTGTCCGTGGTCGGATTGGGTGAGGCTCCTAGTCACGCCTCTCCAGGTCTTCCTTTGGCTTTGGCACTATGGTTCCACCACCCAGCCCATTACATAAAACAAATACAAATCACCCCCTTTTCTCTGTTTAAAAGTCAGATCTATCAGAATATAAAATTAATTAGTATCGGTGTCAGCATCATCTCGCTACACACAGATCAATTGATGGAAAAGTAAAAAATGTTATAGATTTAATAATATCTCAACAGCAGTTGCAGCACCCCGCGGGGCCTGGGGGTAATCGTCACCGGGTCCGTCGACTTCAACGGGGGACGGTGTCACGGCGGCGGCGACCCGGTCCGTGGCCCAGAGGTGTCCAGTAATAAAATAGGGGAAAGTTGTGTGGTATTTATGTGGTAAAAAATGAAGATAAAGTTTATTGATGGTTAAATACGTGACGCCACCTGTGGTATTCTGGTCAGAGGTGACCAGCACTGCGGTGTTGTTCCCCTGAGACTGTTGGTGTGTCGCAGCTGAGGTGAAAATAGCTCTCCACAGGTAGAGCAATAGTCCCAGGGCAAAGATATTAAATAAATAGTAAAAATGGCTGTGAACGTTGGGGTGCAGAAAAATGAGAGAAAGGCACAGAGTGGTGCAGTTTCTTTACCTTTTACTAGAAAGTGGTTGTAATCCAGAGTACCACATACAGGTGATGGAATGAGTCCGGCTCACCTGGAGGCATTCAGGGGATCCACCTTGCCAGGTGGGGACTTAGGACCTTCCTTCTGCGCTTTGTGTGTGGGTCTCCGCTGTTTATAACTATGCTGCGACCCTCAATTGCGTGATTTCACTAACCTGTACAGCTGTCAGCATGAGCCTATTCCACGGGTACCGCCCTTTTCACCGTCGGCCCCGGGCTCCTTATCTGCTGTCGTGCCCTCAGGTATTCAATGTCGCACGGGAATTTACAATTCCCTGTACTTTCAGATCCGGCGATCAGAACATACAGCTCCTGACCACCAAAGACTCTGACGTCCCTTTTCTCCCTATTAGCGCTTTGCTCTGGGTCTGCTATCTGCAGTTTTAGCTTCCCAGAGCCTCTCCGTCTCTGCTCGTTTCCTTTCCCTCTTGTCAGATAAGCTGCCCGTCTTGAACTCCTCTCAGATCAGCTCCCTGTCTTCCACTGACAGGATCTTCCAGAAAGATCTTTTTACCTCACGTTTTTTAACTGTCTTGTCATTTCTCCTCACAGCTCACAGCTGCTCTCGTTTCCATGACCACCCCCTCAGCTCACTTCTAGCTGACTCACCAACCCCCTCTGCTGGCCAGAATTTATAAGGCAACTCCCTTTTCTGACCTGCAGCAGGAATTGTGATTTAATCTATGTTACCTGGCATGGGGGTCCATTTCTGCTTCCAAGCATGACTTCACCTCTTAGAGGGAGGCGATGTCACTGTGACAACCGTACTCTGGGGTGTCACACAGACACTTTGTTTTTCTTTCACAAACTTGAATTTTTTTTTCACTACATACATTAAAAAAAAATACTTTTAAGATTGGCATCACTGAAATCATACCGATCTGGAGCATCATGTTTCCAGGTCATTATCACTGCACAATAAACAACATAGAAACAATAAAAAATGGCAGAATTATTTTTTTTACTATATCACTGCACTTTTAGTAAAGTGAATATGGTGATTCAAAACTACAACTCACCCCGCAAAAAATAAGCCCTTATATGGCCATGTCAAAGGAGAAATAAAAAAGTCATAGTTATTGGTAGAAGGTAAGGAAAACGAAAGCACAAAAAATAAAATTGGATGCAGAGGCAAGGGGTTAATAAAATTGCTGGTAAAGTGTTAACTGAAAGTTTATAAACTGTCTGCTATTATCCTGAAAATCTGAGTAAACCAGATAATGTTAACATTCACCAATCCCAAAGATAGATCACCAATATTAGGTTGATTTTGTTCTGACTCCCAATGATCAGCTGTCATGTAGTGATGAGTGAGTATACTCGTTGCTCGGGTTTTCCCGAGCATGCTCGGGTGATCTCCGAGTATTTTGGCGTGCTAGGAGATTTAGTGTTTGTTGACGCAGCTGCATGCTTTGCAGCTGCTAGACGGGCTGAATACATGTTTGTTAGGAATTACACACATGTATTCAGGTTGCCTAGCAGCCACAAATCATGCAGCTGTGTCGACAAACACTAAATCTCCGAGCACATCCAAATACTCGGAGATCACTCGAGCATGCTCAAGAAAGCCAGAGCAATGAGTATACTCGCTCATAACTACTGTCATGATATCCTCTGGCACCCGGATTTAAACACATTGCACAAAGTTGCCTTGTACATCTCCATTCGTTGTGTAGTGGCCGCTGCAAGGAACTGCAGAACAGCTCCTATTCTCTTCAAGCAACTTCAACACCACAGCACCATTCACTGTGAAGTGGCCAAATAAAAGCTGAGGTGCAGTTTTTAGCTACTGCCATTAAACAGTTTACAGAGATGTACTGTTCCAGCTCTATTCAGTTTACAGGCTCACTGTGCCTCATCTGACAAGGAGAAGGGGGAGGATAGGTGACTAGTTTAAAGTGCTCCACATTGTGCTGATATTTTGATTCAGAAAAAATCTGGTTTAACCCCTTCACGACCCATGACGCCTACGTAGGCGTCATGAAAAGTCATGCCCAAACGACCTATGATGCCTACGTAGCCCCCATGCGGGTCGGGTGACCGGGGTCACTGAAAGGTCACCTGACCCGCACACAGAGGACACTCTACAGTTAATCCCTGGGGGCGTGGCTTAGACCCCACGTGCCTACGATCGCTCTGATTGGCTGTTAAAAGTGAAACAGCCAATCAGAGCGATTTGTAATATTTCACCAATGAAATTTGGTGAAATATTACAATCCAGCCATGGCCGATGCTGCAATAGCATCGGACATGGATGGACACCGACACCCGACCCCCCCACACACCGACTGGTGGGGCCGATCAGCCCCCGCCACCAATGGATGGCGGCGATCGGTCGCCGCCGTCATCATCTGCTCCCCCTCCCCTTCCTATCGCTCCCTCCCACCTTCCAATCCCCCCCGGAACCTCCGATCATGCTCCCGGTGTCCCGCCGTGGCTCCCGGCGTCCGAATCATGGGCGCCGCCATCTTGCAAAATGGCGGGCGCATGCGCAGTGCGCCTGCCATTGTCCAAGATGGCGGCGCCCATGAATTTGCCGGTTGCCCGTTCATTTTTCATTTTGATCACTGTGATACACTCTCACAGTGATCAAAATGAAAAAAAAGTAAATACGCCCCCCTTTTATCACCCCCATAGCCAGGCGCAAATAATAAAATAAAAAAATATTTTTTTTTCCATTTAGGGTTCGAACTAGGGTTAGGGTTGGAATTAGGGTTAGGGTTGGAATTAGGGTTACAGATAGGGTTAGGGCTAGAATTAGGGTTAGGGTTGGAATTAGGGTGAGGGTTAAAATTAGGGTTAGGGTTAAAAATAGGGTTAAAATTAGGGTTAGGGTTAGGGCTAGAATTAGGGTTAGGGTTGGAATTAGGGTTAGGGCTGGAATTAGGGTTAGGGTTGGAATTAGGGTTAGGGCTGGAATTAGGGTTAGGGCTGGAATTAGGGTTAGGGGTGGGTTGGGATTAGGGTTAGGCTTGTAGTTAGGGTTAGAGTTGGGATTAGGGTTAGGGGTGTGTGGGCATTAGGGTTGTGGTTAGGGTTATTATTAGGGTTGGGTTAGGGTTAGGGGTGTGTTGGGGTTAGAGTTGGAGTTAGAATTGAGGGGTTTCCACTGTTTAGGCACATCACGGGGTCTCCGAACGCGACATGGCGCCACGATTTATTCCAGCCAATTTTGCATTCAAAATGTCAAACAGCACTCTCTCCATTCCGAGCCCCGACGTGTGCCCAAACAGTGGTTTACCCCCACATATGGGGTATCAGCGTACTCAGGAAAAATTGCACAACAACTTTGGGAGTCTAATTTCTCCTGTTACCCTTGGGAAAATAAAAAATTGGGGGCTAAAAAAATGATTTTTGTGAAAAAAAAATGATTTTTTTTGTTTTCACGGCTCTATAAACTTTGGTGAAGCACTTGGGGGTTCAAAGTGCTCAACACACATCTAGATAAGTTCCTTGGGGGGTCTAGTTTCCAAAATGGGGTCACTTGTGGGGGGTTTCCACTGTTTAGGCACATCAGGGGCTCTGCAAACGTAACATGACGCCCGCAGACCATTCCATCAAGTCGGTATTTCAAAAAGTCACTACTTCCCTTCCGAGCCCCGATGTGTGCCCAAACAGTGGTCCCCCCACATATGGGGTACCAACGTACTCAGGACAAACTGGACAACAACTTTTGGGGTCGAATTTATCCTGTTAACCTTGTGAAAATAAAAAATTGCGGGCTAAAAAATCATTTTTTGAGGAAAAAAATTATTTTTTAGTTTCACTGCTCTGCATCATAAACTTCTGTGAAGCACTTGGGGGTTCAAAGTCCTCACCACACATCTGGATAAATTCCTTGGGTGGTCTAGTTTCCAAAATGGGGTCACTTGTGGGGGAGCTCCAATGTTTAGGCACACAGGGGCTCTCCAAACACGACATGGTGTCCACTAACGATTGGAGCTAATTTTCCATTTAAAAAGTCAAATGGTGCTCCTTCCCTTCGGGACCCTGCCGTGTGCCCAAACAGTGGTTTATGACCATATATGAGGTATCGGTGCACTCAGGAGAAATTGCCCAACAAATTTTAGGATCCATTTTATCCCATTGCCCATGTGAAAGTGAAAAAACTGAGGCTAAAAGAAAATTTTTGTGAAAAAAAGTCCTTTTTTTTACGGATCAATTTCTGAAGCACCTGGCGGTTCAAAGTGCTCACTATGCATCTAAATAAGTTCCTTGGAGGGTCTAGTTTCCAAAATGGGGTCACTTGTGGGGGAGCTCCAATGTTTAGGCACACAGGGACTCTCCAAACGCGACATGGCAACCGCTAAATATTCCAGCATATTTTCCATTCAAAAAGTCAAATGGCACTCCTTCCCTTCTGAGCCCTGCCGTGCGCCCAAACAGTGGTTTATGACCACATATGAGGTATCGGTGTACTCAGGAGAAATTGCCCAACAAATTTTAGGATCCATTTTATCCTGTTGCCCATGTGAAAATGAAAAAATTGATGCTAAAAGAAAATTTTTATTGGAAAAATTAAAATGTTCATTTTTTCCTTCCACATTGCTTTAGTTGCTGTGAAGCACCTGAAGGGTTAATAATCTTCTTGAATGTAGTTTTGAGTAGCTTGAGGGGTGCAGTTTTTAGAATGGTGTCACTTTTGGGTATTTTCTGCCATATAGACCCCTCAAAGTGACTTAAAATGTGAGGTGGTCCCTAAAAAAATGGTTTTGCAAATTTTGTTGTAAAAATGAGAAATCGCTTCTCAACTTTTAACCCTTATAACTTCCCAACAAAAAAAAATTTTGTTTCCAAAATTGTGCTGATGTAAAGTAGACATGTGGGAAATGTTATTTATTAACTATTTTGTGTCACATAACTCTCTGGTTTAACGGAATAAAAATTAAAAATGTGAAAATTGCGAAATTTTTGCCAAATTTCCGTTTTTTTCACAAATAAATGCAAACATTATTGACCTAAGTTTACCACTAACATGAAGCCAAATATGTCACGAAAAAACAATCTCAGAATCGCTAGAATCCGTTGAAGCGTTCCTGAGTTATTACCTCATAAAGGAACACTGGTCAATATTGCCAAAAATGGCCAGGTCGTTAAGGTCAAAATAGGCTGGGTCATGAAGGGGTTACAATAAGACAACTTACAATAGTCTGAATGCTGAAAAGAAACGCATTATCTAAGATTAAATGACCGTTACAGCTGTTAGACTATGTTATCTACAGTACTAAATGCAGAGGGTATTTACCCTACATCAGACCAGGCCAAATAGAGGACAATGGATCACAATGGATAACATCTGTCCCTTTGACTGCTTTTGTCCAGCCTGCAGACTGGGAAACCCAAAGGTTTATAAACAGTTGCATTCCACTCCAAACTGGTGTCTCAATTTCAATGATGCCTGCATCTTCAAGATGCAGATACAATTAACAGCAATAATGAAATTGAGGTAGCATCTCTGTCTCACTGTAGCAGGCGCAATGACATCTTCGGATTGTGCAGGCTGCATGGAACCTCAATCCATATCCTGTGGTTTGGTGCTTTGGTGGCATCACAATGTGTGGGGGCTGTGGACTCATGATAGTATATGTGGGGCTTTTTGGGAACCATCATATGGTGTACTGTGTTGTGGGGATATCGTATTGTGTGGGCATCATACTGTGGGTGATATTTAGGGTTGTTGGGGTACATCATACTGTGTATTGGAGCTGTTGGGGTATCATGCAGTGTGTATGAGGCTGTGGGGGCCATTATAGTTTGTGTGTGTGGTGGTTATGGGGTCATCATACTGTGTAGTGAGCTGTAAGGGCCATCATACTGCGTGGAGTACCTGAGTGGGCTAAATACTGTGTGGGGTAGCTTAACAATTCTTCATCAGGACAAACTACAATAATGGGGTACAGCTTTCAAATGTTCAGGTATAAATAAGCAACACATTCATATATAAAGGAGCGGAAAAATGGTAATCGATGATCATATGACTGAAAAAAACATAGGCAAAAACATAATTTAAAATGTTTTCTTTTTTCTTCTTTATCTTCCTATTTCATAGCACCAACACTTATTTTACACCCCCCCACATTGTATTGTTGTGTTAGGTTCTATGTGACTGTAAAATTAGGTATTTCCCTTTACACGCGTTTCTTCACATGATGATGTGGTACTTTGGTTATATGATCATAAAGGGCCATATTTGCACACCTCTATTTCAATATGTAGCTTATTTATACCTGAATTTTTGCAAGCTGTACCCCATCATTGTGGTTTGTCCTGATGAAAAAGTGTAAATGCTTCAAAACACGAAGACAAATAAAAACCGCATCTAAACTTCCTTGGTGTCCTATCGCATGTTGGACCTTTGGCAGTGTGGATTTACATTCATTTTCCCTCCAAGTTTGCATCTTATCACTTCTGGTGGATCTGTAGCAGCCTATTTCAACAAGCTAACACAGGGGTTGTGACTGTCCCAACCCCATCAGTTGAGCACATCCTGTTTTTACTTATTCTTATTAAACTGGATAAGACCCTATTGCGCTCACTGTGATTCCAGCCTTTACTTCACTCTTGCTAAAATTACAGTCCCCTTAGAACCGCCATGACAAGCACAGAGGTCTTCAGCAGACCCCCAGCTTTTATGGAGCCTCACAATCCCATCAGGGACATGCCGATAAGAGATTGACAGTAACATTTAACAGGTTAAAAGCCAAGGATGGAGTTGAATAATTAAGCCATCATGGGTCCGGGAAGATCTGGACTTGGTTTGAGAGTCCTCATCAAAGTCAGGACCCGAGATCTGACGTAACATAAGTCGGGAAGGGGTTAAAATCTCGGGACTTCAGCGGATGTCGATCCATTTGTGTGATAGACTTGTGACATGAAAAGGAGTCTCTGTCTTTATATAACCTTTGTTAATGATTTTTCTGTTAAATCATTTATTGCTCTACATCTGTTTTTAAAATAAATTATAAAGAAATATATAAACAATTAAATAAACATTTTTAGTGATAGGTCCTTTTTAAATCTGTTATTTGAAAATATAAATATAGCGTAGACTGAAAAAAGGTTACCTGAATAGTCATCCATCCAAGTGTGCACACAACCTGGATAGCTGGAAGTCCATCCACTGCATACTGATACATTATATAGTGCATTTAGAATAATTTGTACGTGATTGCATTGCCTAATAGTATTATGAAGTCTGGAATAAGTAGGAAGGAGGCATTGGGCAATGAAGGTGGAATTAGAACTATCTATACCATACAGGTACAAGAGGGATAATTGGTTTAAATTGCTTTTAGACTTAGCTCCTTAGGCTAAATTAATAATGTGCGAATTTTCATTCCTGCATGACAGGTACACTTTAATAATCTATCATCTCTATATAACAGATGGCCTGATGGTGTAATCAGAAACATTGTCTCATTCCCTGGTAAAGTGCTAACTTCTCTCCCACAGAGCTACCCATGCTGTGAATGATCCATCAAAGAATCTAAAAGGTGCAAAGCTGAAATGATTTTTAGACTACAGTGAAAAAAGCCAAAAAAAATTATAATACAATTCTACTCATCTCCAAAATAGCAAATCAAGACGTGCAGTAATTCAATCAATACATATTTTTATATAATCATAATGTTTTAAAAGGGAATATGTCGTAAATATTTTATCACTTCTCAAGGCATAATCTATTCTACTAAATTATTATAGGTGAAGACCTTTTAATTGCCTAAAGGAGTATTCCTATTTTACACAGTGATAGCATATGCTAGGATATAGCCTAACTTTGTGATCAGTCTAGTTGTGCAGTCAGTGTAACTAATGGACAGCACAAGTGTGACAAACATTAATGTGTGAATAATAGTCAGACCTAGGCAAAGTGCAATCTACAGGGCCACAACGGGCCCTCTGGTTGTTCAAGTCTGACCGGCACACGAACTAAGATAAGTGAAGTGCAGAAAACAGTGGCCCATAGGCCGCACCCTGCCCCACCTGACAGTTCCAGACCCTTAGAAGGATTGTAGCTTCCCCAACACAGATGCCATTACAGACTCTACAGGTACATGATCTCACCATGTGCTATTCAGGAACCATATCTTCTTACAGGACCTTCCTGTCATGATCCATTCATTCAGGGGTTAACTTATCTCTGCTTCGTTCTGGTGTCAGTTCAGCTATTTCTCTGCGCTGCTTCCTGCAGGCAGTGTCAGTTATATTTCCTGCCTAGGGCTTGTGTAGCTGACTCTGGAGAACCACTGGTTTGTCCTGCTGTGATTAGTTAACTTTGCTTGTGTCTTGTGTTTTCCTTCCCTGCCTGTCCCGTCTCTGGGTGTCCTTGTGTGTTTGGATTCCCCAGTACCTGACTCTGCTTTGGCCTGACCTGCTCCTGTCTCTTGCTTCTGGTATTTCTGCTTCTGACCGGTACTGACCTTTTTGGCGTTCTTCTTACTCTGTGTTTTGGTATTTCCCTTGGTACTGCGCTACTGTCTGGTATGTAACCGGCTTCTTTGACTATTCTGCTTCCACCTGGTGGTAGCCTCGCTGCAATGCTGCTGGTCTAATCTGTGCAGTATTTCAGCCTTCCCTCCACTCTGCAGCCATCTTGTGGAGTTTGCATTTACGTGCAGAGCTGCAGTGTGACATTTTCAACACAGAGACCATGTGACCAAAAACACAGTCTCATAGCGTATGAGACACACCCCTTGATGGTAAGTAGGTGGTTGGCCAGACCCATCCAGCTCTCCGGCCAACCCTGTAAGCCAAGCCCCTTATAAGCTAAACAATGCTCGTGGAACTACAGGTCCCAGAGCAACATTTCAGGCTTACAGCGTAGTGGACCTCCTCCTCTTCGACACATACCGGTTATTCACAACAACGCCGGTTCAGATCAACTATGTGTTTAACCCACATTTTGGAGAGTTTTCCCACATGGATTCAGGTTGTCCTGGAGCTGAGGGTGTGATACAACATCTTAGAATTCATTGGAGAGAGGTTCAGAGGAATATTTCCAAGGCCCAGGAAAACTATAAGTGGTTTGCTGACAGGAGGGGGCCAGGTCCAGCATTTGTAGTAGGGGAGAATGTGTGGCTATCCACCCACAATATCAAGCTTAAGATACCCTCTATGAAGCTGGGCCCCAAGTTTATTGGCCCATACAAAGTTGTGGAGGTCATTAACCCAGTAGCCTACTGACTGCAGCTGCCCGCCTCCTTTAAAATTTCTGATGTCTTCGTCAGGTCCCTGTTAAAGCCTGTGAGGATGGTGAGAGAGGATTCCTTATACAATGCTCCACCTCTGCTGGTAGAGGGGCAGCTGGAGTATGAAGTAGTGTGCATCATCGACTCCCGGTGTGTGCGCTGGAGACTCCAGTATCTGATACACTGGAAGGGGTACTCTCTGGAGGATCGGTCATGGGTTTCAGCTAGTTTGGTGCACGCCGATCGTCTGGTGCAGGCCTTCCATGCCAGATACCTGGAGAAGCCTGTTGGTCCAGTGGCCCCCCGTTAAGAGGGGGGTACTGTCATGGTTTGGACAGGGTTCTTGCCCTGCAGTCGCAGGGTTAAGTTTATGTAGCCTCTTTCTGGATCTGGGAGGGGTAGTTATACTCACTCTTTACAAGGGTTCTCTGTCAGCTATACTTTTGTCCTTGGCTTAGTTTAAAGGCTATGCCCCGGAAGTGTGTCCTGCATGTGAAGACTTCCGGGGCATAGACCGCGCTGGAAAATACCGGCGCATGTGCAGTAGCGATTATATGCTTCGCCCACAGTAGGGCAAAGCATACTGTGCAGGCGCCGGTGGTCTTTACAACGCGAAAGTGCGGAAATCAATGTTATCAGTGCTATTCACAGATGAAGATTACGTGCAGCAAGTCGAGGAGGGGGGAGAAGGCAACTAAGCCACGCCCATCGGACCGCGGCGATTTGCATACATCCCCAACAATATAAAAAAGGTATTTATGCCTCAAATCCAAACACACAGTAATCTCCAGCGATCTTAGGCAGGATGGTAGTTATAAAAAATGTATTCCTTACTTCTTTTCGTTGAAAGAACATGTTATAGGTAGTGGATACCCCAGTGGATGGTAAAAAATCCAATGCGTTTCAACTCAAAAGAGTCTTAATCATGCATCCATGATTAAATAAATCATGGATCCATGATGGACTAAAGGAATATATTTTTTATAACTACCTTCCTGCCTGAGATCGCTAGAGATTACTGTGTGTTTGGACTTGTATCCGCCAGGCCAGGGCGGCTCCGTGCGACAGTGTGGTTCCTGCTATCTGGAGGACGCTAAGGGGTGAGCTGAAACTTTTTTTTATATTTATGCCTCAAAGGTGCGGGGTTGGGGGAGTCAAAAGCCCTAATAGAATCCTTATGGGACCCGCAACTGGGTGATATCTTTACATGATATCACTAAATATGGGTGACAGATTCCCTTTAAGTGACCCCTGTGCGTTTGTGCCTTTGCAGTGTGCATGCTTTTGTGTTTGATATCTTGGCTTCTGACCCGGTCTGTCTCCGTTGTGCGCTTGCCTGCTGATTCTGTACTGTGTGTCTATTTTTCTGGTTTTTGACTTTGGCTACGTCTCTGGTGATTGTCCTGTCTACGCCCCTGGTACTTCTGCTGTCTGTATGGTTGTGACCCTTAGCCTGTCTCTGACATCCCTCCTGTCTAGTGCTCATCAGCGCTTCTGTTTGTGCTATACCTGCTGCTAGAGTCATTACTCTCGGGCCAGCATCTCTCTGGCCCTGCTACCTCTGGCAGACATGCGGCCTGCTCCGCCCGCCCCCTGGTAGTCATGTGGATCAGGTCCTGCTAGTGTGCAGTCATGCTGGGATGTGCTCCTCTCCCTAGGGACCCCGGTAAGCCCCTGCAGCAGCGCAGATTTCTCAGGGTCCAGACACTAACTGGATGTCAGTTCTGGATATCCTGACAAAAACCTTATTTATTTGTCCCGCGCTGTATGTTAATCTGTTCGGTCCGGTCCGATGGGTATTGCCATTCCACCCCTCCTCGGCTTGCTGTACGTATTCTTCACTGTGAAAATCGCAGATCAGTAACATATTTTGCACGTGAGCATTGAAATGTGACCTCGCGCGTGCACAGTTTGCTTTGCTCAACTGAGGGCAAACCAAAAATCAGTAGTGCCCATGGGCGCAAAATACTTCCGGGACATAAGAAGTACTATGAATGCCGGCACATGCGCACTACTGATTTTCTCAATATGGAACCAGCACACAGGGGGGGTTTATATTCTAATCTTCTTATTCTGGACACACATGCTTACTAAACGCGATTTCACAAGAAGTCATTCTAATAGTATTTTTTGTAGGATTAGAAAACATGACCCATTAATTACAAGAAAACAGTGATTAGTAATGCACCTTGCATCCCGCATTTAAAATGTCATGTATGAGACAAAATGAGCTTTTGGATTAGAAGTTCAAATGTCATAGAAAAAATAGCTTTGTCAAAGTAGAAAAGGTAAAAGCTGTTGCCTCTGTTATGGATTTTTTTACTTCCTTGCCATCTCTTCTGTTTGATCATTTATTCTATCTAATAATAGTTTCTCATTTATGTTTATAAAGTAAGATTAACTGTTAGCTAAGCAAACTTGCAAGATCATCATTTTTGGCCACTTCAATTTTTCCATGTTAATTAATAAGTTCAATATTTGTTTTAAGTTAAACATGAGAACACAATACTTTAATAATTAAACTATGCAATCAAGATAAGAGCCAAGTCTAAAGAAGAACACTACTCCTGACTCTGGGATTTCTTGAAATATGCTCATTTTTCCATTAATATGTTGACCTTGGATTTATGTATTTATAATTAAAAGAGAAAATGCTTCAACTTTATTATATTTGAAAAAAGTGTTAAATCTCTTAAGAAAATCTTACAGTATAATCAATTATAACATGAGTAGTGGCATCACTTAAAACCATTAGGCCCCCTCAGTATAAATTATAGTCAGGGCTTTTTTTGTAAAAAAATATTTGCCGGTACGCAATATTTGCCCCTGACCTCCTCTGTGCAGCCCCCGACCTCCTCTATGCATCCCCCGTCCTCCTCTGTGCAGCCCCCGTCCTCCTCTGTGCAGCCCCCGTCCTCTTCTGTGCAGCCCCCGACCTCCTCTGTGCAGCCCCCGACCTCCTCTGTGCAGCCCCCGACCTCCTGTGTGCAGCCCCCGTCCTCTTCTGTGCAGCCTTTGTCTTCCTCTGTGAAGCCCCTGACCTCCTCTGTGCAGCCCCCGTCCTCCTCTGTGTAGCCACCGACCTCCTCTGTTCCGCCCCCATCCTCCTCTGTGCAGCCCCGTCCTCCTCTGTGCAGCCCCTGACCTCCTCTGTTCAGCCCCCATCCTCCTCTGTGCAGCCCCCGACCTCCTCTGTGCAGCCCCCGTCCTCCTTTGTGCAGCCCTTGTCCTCCTCTGTGCAGCCCCTGACCTCCTCTGTGCAGCCCCCGACCTCCTCTGTGCAGCCCCCGACCTCCTCTGTGCAGCCCCCGACCTCCTCTGTGCAGCCCTCGTCCTCCTCTGTGCAGCCCCCATCCTCCTCCTTCATACTCACCCTGCTGTGCCATTGCTGAACATCCCTGAATCCTCCATTGTCCTGCTTCTTCCTGCCTTCAGCGGTCACATGGTACCACTCATTAAGCTCATGAATATGCTTCCACGCCCATGGGCGTCCATATTCATGAGCTTAATGAGTGGTACCATGTGACCACTGAAGGCAGGAAGAAGCTGCAGCGCTGGGACAAGGAGGATGCAGGGGATGTTCAGGGAGGCACGGGAGGTGTGAGTATGACTTCCCAACCACCGGCTCCTGCCACCGCTCCCCCTCCCCCGCTGAAGCACCTTCAGATTTCCAGTACGCCGTACCGTCGCGTACCAGTGCAAAAAAAGCACTGATTATAGTAATGAGAAAGTCGATAGTCACTTGGCCTCCATTCACTATGGCACCTATTGCTTGAGACTTGAGTGACAAGTGACATTACCAGCTGGCATGGTCCATTCACAGTGCTCATGTTTAACCCCTGAAAGACCCCTGTCTTTAAAGAGTCATCAATCATCATCATTTTATTTTTCCTGTCGACATACCTACAGTATATGAGGGCTTATTTTTATGGAACCAGTTGTAGTTTTGAATGACACCATTCACTTTGCCATAAAATGTACTGTAAAATGGGAAAATAAATTCCGTGTGAGATGAAATAGTGAAAAAAAATGCAATTACACCACTACTTTTTTGGAATTTGTTTCTACAGCATTCATTCTGTGGCCAAAAAAAAAAAATTACTCTGAAACATGAATTTCTGGGTCAACATGACTATGGTGATGCCAAACTCAAATAGATTTTTATTTAAGTCAAGAAAATAAATTCAGAATTTAGTAAAAAAAAAAAAAACGAAAAAAATTGATTTGAACTACTCATGATGTTTTACATTGCTGTTGATTGTATTATTTTAGGGAGGTTTTATGATTGAAAATAAACTCACAATTCTCCTGTTTTGATATTTTTTCTTGGTACGGCTTTTACAGTCCCCAAATGATCAGATACCAGTAAAAATACAATTACAGATAGTACTCACTGTCCCTGTCCAGTGCAGGCTTCCCGCCACTGCTCTGGCCTCTGTGTTTCTGACATTGAAATCAGGTTGACAGTGTAAATCACAGTTGAAATCATTTATTGAGCTTAGTAGCTCTGCTGATTTAGACAACACAAAACACTGAGCTCAGTGATTGGCTGCAGTGGTGATGTTTTCTGTAGGCCTGACATTACAGGCTACTGATGCAGCCTAAAAACAGATTTGGGGGCAGCCTCAGAGCTGACACTGGACCTAGGTAGACTACTATTTGTTTTTTTATTAGTATCAGATCAGTTGGGAACTACTTTTCTAAAAGTGGATAACCTCTTCAAGGCTGGAGTCACACACGACTTATAAAAAAGGTCAATTTTTCACAGACCAGAATCGCACAAATGTTTCATGAACAGTGATCCGTATGTCATCCGATTGTAATGCGAGGATGTGATTTTCTCATATCTAAGCATTCCTGTGACATCTGTATGGCATCCGTATGGTGAGATTTTCTCGCCGGCTTGCAAAATGGACATATAATGTATCCCAATGACAGGTTTTAAAACACAAATGAAAGAATAGATATATATATATACACATAGAATACATATATATATACTGGATATACAAGTCATTGAGACACATATTTATATATATATATATATATTTTTTTTTTTTTATTTCATAGAGTTCTACATAGCATAATAGCCGCTATATCAATTGCCAGCTTCTGTAAAATCATTACAGAACCCGACATGAAATGACACATGGTTTACATACAGTAAACCATATAATTTCATTTAGTGTTATATATGTCTTTGACTAATAATTAGATTAGTGTATAAGTGTTAACTTAGTGTATAAGTGTTAACTTTGGGACATGTAGGTGTTAAATTAATGGATATATTAGTTGAAAAAAATTGCGTGGGCTCCAGTGGTATTTTCTCCACCAGAGAGGGAAAGCCAGTGACTGAGGGTAGATATTAATAAACTAGGAAGGGACCATGGTTATTGCCCCCACCCCGACTACAAACATCTGCCCCCAGCCACCCCAGAAAAGGCGCATCTATAAGATGCGCCTTTTCTGGCACTTAGCCTCTCTATTCCCATTGCCTTTAATGGTGGCTCGTGGGTTAATAAGGAATTAATGTCACCTTGCTATTGAAAAGTGACATTAAGGCGGGTTAACATTGGAGAGGTGTCAATAAGACACCTATGCATTATTAATCCAATAGTAGTAATGGGTTAAAAGAGACACATGTTAATTAAAAATTATTTTAATGCAATAATTACACAAAGTTTTTGACCAAATTTATTATCCTGCCAATCCAACAGAATCCCTTGTTCCCCTGCAACAAAAAAAAAAAAACAACAACAACATCCATACCTTTCCGCAGTTCAGTCAGGTCCCCCACTGCAATCCATCACAAGGGGTTAACTAGCTTACAACCGGGATCAGTGCTAATGCTACCAGCCCGGCTGTAAACCACTGCAGAATGAATGAAATCATGCCTGTGCAGGCACCCTAGCTGACCGGAGATGAACTGATTAGCGTGGGAAAGTTTCTGAACCTTTTCCCACACTCCTGAGTTCAACTCAGGTCAGCCGGGGACTCCGCGCAGCCTCAGTGACATCAGCGGTAGTCACTGAGGCTGCGGGGAGTCCCCGGCTGACCGGAGGTGAACTGACAGCATGGGAAAAGTTCAGAAATTTTCCCACACTAATCAGTTCATCTCCAGTCAGCCAGGGCACCTGAGCCTGGTCCTAGTTGTAAACTAGTTAACCCCTTGTGATGGATTGCAGCGGGGGACCTGACTGAACTGCGGAGAGGTATGGATATTGTTGTTTTTTTATTTTTTTGTTACAGGAGAACAAGGGATTCTGTTAGATTGGCAGCATAATAAATTTGGTCAAAAACTTGGTGTATTTATTTCATTAAAATAATATTTAATTAATGTGTGTGTCTTTTTTTAACCCTTTACTACTATTGGAATAACAATGGATAGGTGTCTTATTCACACCTCTCCATTATTAACCCAGCTTAATGTCACCTTTCAATACAAAGGTAACATTAATCCCTTATTAACCCATGAGCCACCATTAAAGGCAATGGGAATAGAGAGGATAAGTGCCAGAAAAGGCGCATCTTACAGATGCGCCTTTTTTGGAGTGGCTGGGGGCAGATGTTTGTAGCCAGGGGGAGGGCTAATAACCATGGTTCCTTCCTAAGCTATTAATATCTATCCTCAGTCACTGGCTTTCAATTTCTGGTGGAGAAAATTGCGCGAGAGCCCACACAATTTTTCCCACAGTTATAACCTTAAATTTAACCCCTAGAGTTCCAAATGTTTCCTAACACAAACTATTAATCTTATTAAACACTGACATATATAAATTGTTTTGATATGACATGGTTTACTGTATGTAAACCATGTGTCATATCATGTCGGGTTCTGTAATGATTTTACAGAAGCCGGCAATTGATTTAGCAGCTATTATGCTATGTAGAACTCTATGAAATATAAATATATATATATGTGCATCTCAATGACATGCGTATATATATATATATATATATATATATATACAGTACAGACCAAAAGTTTGGACACACCTTCTCATTCAAAGAGTTTTCTTTATTTTCATGACTATGAAAATTGTAAATTCACTCTGAAGGCATCAAAACTATGAATTTACACATGTGGAATTATATAATTAACAAAAAAGTGTAAAACAACTGAAAATACTGTATGTCTTGTATTCTAGGTTCTTCAAAGTAGCCACCTTTTGCTTTGATTACTGCTTTGCACACTCTTGGCATTCTCTTGATGAGCTTCAAGAGGCAGTCACCGGAAATGGTTTTCACTTCACAGGTGTGCCCTGTCAGGTTTAATAAGTGGGATTTCTTGCCTTTTAAATGGGGTTGGGACCATCAGTTGTGTTGTGCAGAAGTCTGGTGGATACACAGCTGACAGTCCTACTGAATAGACTGTTAGAATTTGTATTATGGCAAGAAAAAAGTAGCTAAGTAAAGAAAAACGAGTGGCCATCATTACTTTAAGGTCAGTCAGTCTGAAAAATTGGGAAAACTTTGAATGTGTACCCAAGTGCAGTGGCAAAAACCATCAAGCGCTACAAAGAAACTGGCTCACATGAGGACCGCCCCAGGAAAGGAAGAACAAGAGTCACCTCTGCTGCGGAGGATAAGTTCATCCGAGTTACCAGCAGCTCAGATTAGAGACCAGGTCAATGCCACACAGAGTTCTAGCAGCAGACACATCTCTACAACAACTGTTAAGAGGAGACTTTGTGCAGTAGGCCTTCATGGTAAAATAGCTGCTAGGAAACCACTGCTAAGGACAGGCAACAAGCAGAAGAGACTTGTTTGGGATAAAGAACACAAGGAATGGACATTAGACCAGTGGAAATCTGTGCTTTGGTCTGATGAGTTCAAATTTGAGATCTTTGGTTCCAACCACTGTGTCTTTGTGCGATGCAGAAAAGGTGAACCGATGGACTCTATATGCCTGGTTCCCACTATGAAGCATGGAGGAGGAGGTGTGATGGTGTGGGGGTGCTTTGCTGGTGACACTGTTGGGGATTTATTCAAAATTGAAGGCATACTGAACCAGCATGGCTACCACAGCATCTTGCAGCGGTATGCTATTACATCAGGTTTGCGTTTAGTTGAACCACTATTTATTTTTCAACAGGACAATGACCCCAAACACACATTCAGGCTGTGTAAGGGCTATTTGACCAAGAAGGAGAGTGATGGGTGCTACGCCAGATGACCTGGCCTCCACAGTCACCAGACCTGAACCCAATCGAGATGGTTTTGGGTGAGCTGGACCACAGAGTGAAGGCAAAAGGGCCAACAAGTGCTAAGCATCTCTGGGAGCTCCTTCAAGACGTTGGAAGACCATTTCCGGTGACTACCTCTTGAAGCTCATCAAGAGAATGCCAAGAGTGTGCAAAGCAGTAATCAAAGCAAAAGGTGGCTACTTTGAAGAACCTAGAATATAAGACATATATTTTTAGTTGTTTCACACTTTTTTGTTAATTATATAATTCCACATGTGTTAATTCATAGTTTTGATGCCTTCAGAGTGAATCTACAATTTTCATAGTCATGAAAATAAAGAAAACTCTTTGAATGAGAAGGTGTGTCCAAACTTTTGGTCTGTACTGTGTGTATATATGTGTATATATATATATATATATATATATATATATAGGTATTCTATGTGTGTATATCTATTCCTTCTATTCTTTATTAAACATGTCAGTGTGATTTTACTGTATCGCGCACTGAATTGCCAGCTTTTGTAAGGGACACCGGTGTGTATTTCTCGCAAGTCACACGTATGGTCCATGTGTAATCCATTTTTTTCTCGCCCCCATAGACTTGCATTGGCGAGTCTCGGTCGTTATACGGTGCAAATCGCAGCATGCTGAGATTTCCTCCGCACGTATAATACGGGCGAGAAAAAAATCAGATTATGGGAGCTGCCCCATAGATTAACATTGGGACGAGTGCTAAGCGATTTTTTCTCGTATAGCACTTGTCCGTATTTCTCACTAGAGTGACTCTGGCCTAATAATAAGAATCATTTCTGTACACAACTTTTGATCAATCACGATCAATTAGCTGCTAGTTTGATCCCATAGGAAAAAGCATGTTAATGTTGAATGAATAGAAGAAAGCAAAACAAAAACATGATCAATGTTTTGCAAACAGATAGCCCTTTGCCATTTTTCTGCTTCCTGTTTTTATTTGTGAACTAGAAAAATAGAAAAACAAATGACACATAACAAACATATACTGTATATATGGAAAAGAGACCAATGAAAAACAGACAATCACAAGGATTGAAAACCATACATGCTTTGCAGATGCGACAAATGGACGTGTGAATAGGGTCTTACAAATACATTTGATATACTTTTCAAATGTAACCAAGAATTTAATAATCCTGTACCTTTGATGTGCTGTTGAGGCTGAGATCACCTCTGTCATAGGAACAGAAAACCAAACATGATAGAGTGGGTAAGTCCGTTGGATCCATCATGGTGTCCATCACATCGACATGAGCAGTGCTATGTGCGACATTATTCTTCGATCAAATATGACTGAATACAAAATGAATATAAGTTCAGCTCAGAACTAAACCATCTAAATGGAAATATGTAGAAGGAGCAATGTTCTGGAATAGTTACATTTACTTTGTTTGAGTTTTTGGTAAAGATTTGTTTTACACACACCAGGCTAACTATCCAAATGTATGGTAAATTATCTGATCCTTTTTCTAAATGACTAGCATAAAGGAATGCTTTGTATTCAGCTCAACTAGAAAATTTAATACAACATATAATGTAGGATTATAATTTTTTTTAGCGTCAATGTCAAATTTAGGAAACTTTGAGATAATAGTTTTTTTTGCAGAAACTCAGTCCAAGTTATATTCAGGTATTTATCTAGTAATAACATGTATCCAGAAACCCCATCATCTTTTTGTTCAATTTGATACAGGTAAATTAGGTGAATAGTCGGAGTTGGCAGTGTGAATCACCTGAATACAAATAGGTATAAGTGAGAGTGGTCTTATCTGATATAGAATTGTACAAAGGGGAAAAAATGTAACAATACTGTTCCTCATATGAGCAAAAGAAATGCTTAGAATATTTCAGGGGATCATCAAGGACATTGTACTAAAAGGCTTGTTCGTCTACTCTATATATTTTTTTAAATGGTGTCAAATGGTGTAGTTATACATTGGGCTTAAGCTGAGAAAAAAGCCTAGAAAAGTTATTTATAATTAATAAAATAAATAACTAAAAGAACAACACACCCTACTAAAGACCTATCTTATGCCTACGGCTATACGAAAAACATACTTTTATTGATAAGCATCTAAATGAAAACAACTGAATGGGCTAAAATACAAGAGAAATCAAACTGTGTGAGTGTCACTGACATATTGTATTGCCCTCAACAAAGAGAAAACAATTTAGTACATATAAAAATCCTTTTAATGGCAAGCAAAAATAAAGCAATTATTTTACAAAGTAAGCTTTTTCTACTACTTGGATCTCTTCATCAGGAATAGGAATACAAAATATCTGAAGAAACACACAGACACATACCCACATATATAAATGAAAAGAGTGACTTATTCCAAGTCCAAGGTACATGTCATTTGACCTTCAATAGTGAGCAATTTCAATAGAATAAAATGAGGATATGGACATCTTTATAAAGAAATAGTCATCATCCAAGAATTTACTTTAATTATCCACATAATTATAAATACTGAGTGTATTTTGTATATTATTCATACAGCAAAAGTGTCAAAGTGAAATACTGTGCACTCAGTGAGCTTAGTAGGTCTAAATGCTCAAGTTTGATTTCCTTTCCTGGACATATAAAATATGGACAGTGGAATGCTGAGTATGGCTTCCTATATGTGTTTATAGGGCTGCATATAGTCTTTTTAATGAGGTGAATCCTTTACAAAATATTTATAACACCTTGATAGAGTAAGGAATAAGTTAGCATCTTCAGATCTGCCAACATCTCATATTGTATTGTAGTTCTCACAATAACTTACTGAAACAAAAAATTGCTGAGGGGGAGTGTCTAAGCTGAGTGGAAGCAAGGATTGTCTTTACTTATGTATGCAGACAGGCTTGGACTGGCCCATAGGAAAAACAGGGGAATCCCCCGTTGGGCCCCTGTGCAGATCTGGACTCTCAACCCCACCATGTGGGTAGTACTTGGCATAATTCACTTGCTTCACTTTGTGCAGAAAAAAACAGCATTTCCTCATTTATTAACCAAACTATCCAGTTTCCTATTATACAGCAAAATAAGTACATTTGTGAATGGGGGTAGTGTAATATTTGTATGCAGGTGAAAAATGGGCACCCTCAAAGTCAATATTACTGGCGAGTCCTTGGCACCCCAGTCCGACACTGTATGCAGATATGTGTTGTTACTATTTTAAAAATTCCTACATTTATGCAGACAATGCCTGTATTCATGAAACTACTACATGTAATAGTTTGTGCACCCCTGGTCAAAATGACTGTTAGTGTGAGCAGTTAAGCAAGTTGAAGATAAAATGATCTCTAAAAGACCTGTGTCACGATTACTCCGCTCAGTGAGTGATTGTTTTGCTGTCCTATGGAAACTGGGTCATGCTGAGTTGTCTTACAGAACTTTCTCCAGGTGTTCTCTGTTATGTAGATAGCCCAAGCTATTTAAGTGAGTTGTTTGCCTCTGATCCCTGCCAGACGTAGTTTGTGCTTCATGGTGAGTGTTTGCCTTATTCTGTAGTTCTAAGTTCGGATATTCCGCTGCCTGACCCTTGGACTGTATTCTGACTATCCTTTTGTATTGTCCTTTTTTTGCTTTGATCCACTATCTCCTGATATTTTGCCCAGTGCCATAACCTGACTTATGCCTTTGTCTTTTTCCTTGGCTTTCTACGTGTTCCCTTGGTACAGACCTCAGAATGTCTGACTTCTTTGCCTCGTGGTCTGTCCATGAGTAGTTGACTAGTGTCACAACCTAAAGTTAAAGATGACACATCTCCTTTGCATTTTAGGCCAAAACAAATTTATATATTTTTTCGTTTTTTAAATTTCAAAAATTACAAGAGGGAAATTGAGCCAATGCAAATATTTCTACATCCTGCATTTATAGTACCTATTGGCATACAAGTAAACCAACTTTATTAATTCAAAATGAAGGTAAAATTAAATATAAAAGGAATCTCAAAAGCAGAGTGCACAGAAGGGGGGAAGCAATACTATAGGGCACATATAAACTATAATATACACTACCGTTCAAAAGTTTGGGGTTACCCAGCCAATTTTGTGTTTTCCATGAAAACTTGTACTTTTATTAATCAAATGAGTTGCCAAATGAATTTAAAATCTAGTCCAGACATTGACAAGGTTCAAAAAAAAGATTTTTATTTGAAATAATAATTTTCTCCTTCAAACTTTGATTTTGTCAAAGAATGCTCCCCTTGCAGCAATTACAGCATTGCAGACCTTTGGCATTCTAGCAGTTAATTTGCTGAGGTAATCTGGAGAAATTTGACCCCATGCATCCAGAAACCCCTCCCACAAGTTGGTTTGGCTTGATGGGCACTTTTTGCGTACCATACAGTCAAGCTGCTCCCACAACAGCTCAATGGGGTTGAGCTCTAGTGACTGCGCTGGCCACTCCATTACAGACAGAATACCAGCTGCCTGTTTCTTCCCTAAATAGTTCTTGCATAATTTGGAGGTGTGCTTTGAGTCATTGTCCTGTTGTAGGATGAAATTGGCTCCAATCAAGCAGTGTCCACAGGGTATGGCATGGCATTGCAAAATGGAGTAATAGCCTTCCTTATTCAAAATCCCTTTTACCTTGTACAAATCTCCCACTTTACCAGCACCAAAGCAATCCCAGACCATCACATTACCTCCCTCATGCTTGACAGATGGCGTCAGGCACTCTTCCAGCTTCTTTTCAGTTGTTCAGCGTCTCACAAATGTTCTTCTGTGTGATCCAAACACTTCAAACTTGGATTTGTCTGTCCATAACACTTTTTTCCAATGTTCCTCTGTCCAATGTCTGTGTTCTTTTGCCCATATTAATCTTTTGCTTTTATTAGCCAGTCTCAGATATGGCTTTTTCTTTGCCACTCTGCCCTGAAGGCCAGCATCTCGGAGTCACCTCTTCACTGTTTACATTGACACTGGCGTTTTGCATGTACTATTTAATGAAACTGCCAGTTGAGGACCTGTGAGGCGACAATTTCTCAAACTACAGACTCTATTGTACTTGTCTTGTTGCTCAGCTGTGCAGCAGGGCCTCCCACTTCTCTTTCTACTCTGGTTAGAGCCTGTTTGTGCTCTCCTCTGAAGGTAGTAGTACATACCGTTGTAGGACATCTTCAGGTTCTTGGCAATTTCTCGCATGGAATAACCTTAATTTCTAAGACCAAGAATATACTGTCGAGTTTCACATGAAAGTTGTCACGATCCATTTTTGGATCTGTGCCAGAGTCTGGACTCTCTTATAGAAACCTTTTTCCTTTCAGGCCCTTGGGGGTTAACATGGGTTTTTGCCCCGGTGGCCGCTGGTGTTACTACAACTGTAGTTGCTCTGCTGCTGGTTTGCCCCCCGGTGGCCACTGGTGTTACTACATGTTTAATTAGCCGGCAGGTGGTGACCACCCCCCTCCATCCTATAAAAGGTTGTCAGGTGCTTAGCTCATTGTTAGTAATACTGGTCATTTGCTAACCAACCTTGGTGAAGACTGGACCTACCTGTGGAGAGGGGGTTCAGCTTATCTGGAGCAGTGGAGTTGCTGCTGGATGCTGATCGGGTGCTTTTCTCTGCTGCCTGGAGCCTTGGCGGCAGATAAAGCTAAGTTTGGGTTTTTAGTTGCTTTAACCCCGAGGTGTCTGTTTTATTTTCCCTTGAGTGTTATTTGGTGCAGTTCACTTTATTCCATCTCACCTCTTGGGGAGGGGGTTGTGGGTTTAGCTCAGGGCTAAACAGGAGATTGGGACAGGTTGGGGACTTGGGCCTCACTACCTTCAAGTGTACCGCCAAGTTAAGAAAAGTCAGGGCACCTCCTTAGCCTGAGGGGCAGTTCAGGGGCCCAAGTTCCACGTCTCCTGTTTTGTCCCTACTGCCCCATGACATTATTACTGAAAGGAAAGAGGTTACTATAAGAGAGTCCAGATTCTGACACAGATCCAAAAATGGATCGTGACAAAAGTTCTTTTTTTCTGGCCATTTTGAGAGTTTAAAAGGAATCTGTGACCCTTTTTTTTCCCCTATTAGCTGCCGGCGTAGACATCGGGGGCTTATCTACAGCATTCTGTAATGCTGTAGATAAGCCCCCGATGTAACCTGAAAGAGAAGAAAAACACGTTAGATTATACTCAACGAGGTGGGCGGTCTGGTCCGATGGGTGTTGCAGTCCCGACTGGCGCCTCCCTTCTTCATGGGATGACGTCCTCTTCTCCCGTTCTGAAATGGCTCCAGCGCAGGCGCATTGTTCTGCCCTGTTGAGGGCAGAGCAGAATTCTGCAGGGCGCAGGCACCAGACCTTTCCCGACGTCTGCGCACTGCAGGACTCTGCTCTGCCCTCAACAGGGCAGAGCAGTGCGCCTGCGCCGGAGCCATTACAGGACGGGAGAAGAGGACATCATCGCATGAAGAATGGAGGCGCCTGACAGGACCGCAACACCCATCAGACCGGACTGCCCACCTCGGTGCGTATAATCTAACATGTTTTTCTTATCTTTCAGGTTACATCGGAGGCTTATCTACAACATTACAGAATGCTGTAGATAAGCCCCCGATGTCTATGCCGGCAGCTGAAAGGCCAAAAAAGGGTGACAGATTCCCTTTAATGGAACTAACAAATGTAATGCTCTAGATTCTCAACTAGCTCAAAGGAAGGTCAGGTTTATAGCTTCCCTAATCAGCCAAACTGTTTTCAGCTTTGCTAACATACTTGCACAAGGGTTTTCAAGGGTATTCTAACCATCCATTAGCCTTCTTACACAGTTAGCAAATACAAAGTACCATAAGAACACTGGAGTGGTGGTTGTTGGAAATGGGCCTTTATACACCTATGAACATATTGCATTACAAACCAGACGTTTACAGCTAGAATAGTCATTTATCACATTAACAATATATAGAGTGTATTTCTGAATCATTTAGTGTTAGATTCACTGGAAAAAAACTGTGCTTTTCTTTCTAAAATAGGAATTTCTAGTGTAGGAATAAATGGTACATATATAGCCTCCTAGTGTGTCCAAGACAGTGGCACGGTAACCCATAACAAATCAGAGAGAAGTATCCTGAGAACAATAAATAGATAGGTAACAGGGTACAATACCTAAATATGGAGCTGGAGCACAGCATGTGGACTGATAGCGCTTCTCCCCTCACCCCAATGTATGTTTCTCTGTTGCTTCTTCCGGGGGTGTATGGGTAGTACCTAGTAGCACCCCGTTTTGAAAGTATCACAGCTTGTAAACATTTTTTGTAGCCAGCCAAGAGTCTTTCAATTCTTGTTTGACGGATTTTCATCGATTCTTTCGTGGAAAATTCTTCCAGTTGTGTGAGATTTCTGGGTCATCTTACATACACTTCTATTTTGAGGTCTAACCACAGAATTTCAGTGATCTTAGATCATGTCTCTCGGCATTACGATAAATGCTACTGCATTGGTGCCGCTGGCACCATCTTGGTGGAGACAATTTTTTTTCCTATAGCAAAATAGAGCCAGTTGTGGAGCCTGCACAATAGCATCTACGTGTTCTGAATTATGCTACTGCGCAGGTGCAGACAGCGCCATTTTGAAGAAAAATTGCTTTTTTTCTCAAGAAATTTATATCACTAAATAAAAGGAATATATGGATATTATAGATCCAATGATGCTACTGCGCAGGCAACTGCATGATGAATGTAATTTTTTTTCCAAACAATAAGATATATGGTATGTAAAATAGGAGGGAAGGTCACTGAGGAATCAGTGATCTGTCATAAGCCATACAAATGAATATGTAAGCAGAGCACCACAAAGACCCTCCCACGGGCCTGCCCTGAAGCATGAGACTCTCATTAACTGAAAACTACAAATAAATAATAAACAACCACAAGATGAAATTCATCAACCCAGGTTTCATTTTAATCAGTACGAAAGCACCAACCTGACAGTGTCTGTAGGTTACTTAGCACAATTCTGCTGATAGGTTCCCTTTAAGGACTGACAATAAAATGTAAAAAAAAATCAAGAAATTGGAGTTTATAGGAAAAAAATGTTAAGAAACCTTCTTTCCTGCATAATGACTTGTATGTAAGGCAAAATGTAAAAAGAATTCAAAAAAATAATAATTTAGGTAATCCAAAATTTACATTTTTATTGAAACAATGGAAATTTCAGTGTAATTTATCAGGGAAGCAAAAACTGCCAAAAATTAGATGGAAGAGGGACTCAGATACACCCTGTATTAGACATAAAGGAGAGCCTTATGTATATTCTATTCAAATTGACATGTAGAAGTACTCCTAGACTCAAAGGTTATGCAAAGCTTGCCAAAAATTACAAGCAGGGTCATCCATACACCCTTTACAGCACCAACTCTCCTGCCTCATTCAAATATTATGAAAGTGTAGTTGTGATACTCCTACACTCATAAAGGCACTGCACACTGTGCAAAACAAGAAAAAAAATAAGAATGGTCAATCATACACCCTTGAAGGAAACAATTAGAGTGCCTTATAAAAAAAAATTAAAAAGTGTAGTTGTGGCACTTCTACACTCATAAAGGCTTTGCACACAGTGCAAAGTCAGGAAAACATAAGGAGGGTCATCTAGTCATCCATAGACCCTTGAAGGCAACAACTTACGGGCCTCAATCAATTATTTTGAAAGTGTAGTTTCTGTACTGATACACTCAAAGGCTTTGCACACAGTGCAAAGTCAGAAAAAAATATATAAGGAGGGTCATACAGTCATCCATTAACCTTTGAAGCAACAACTGGAGAGCCTCATTCAAATATTGAAGATTAAAAATACTATGTACTGCGGTCATCTGGGGTGTGGAAAAGTTGGGTCTAATCCAGGTGTTGTTTATTTTTATCAGAGTGAGCCTGTCAGCATTTTCTGTTGACAGATAAAAGCACTTGTCTGTTATGACCCCTCATAGCACTAAAAATCCACTCAGACAAAAGAAGATAGCGGCAGCGCAGCACAACACCACCAAGGCATAGAGTGACAGCTTATGCCAGGTGTCCAGCTTTGAGATTCAATAGCTGAACATGGCAGAGGAATTAGGAGATTCTCAAAAATACCAGGTCATCAGGTCCTGGATTCTGGGAGGGTGTCATGAAGTTGGCCCCGGCCTTTGACAGTGTAACCCTGCCTCTACCGTGCCTGGTGTGTGTCTACCTCTCCTCCTTGGTTGGGCAAGGAAGCTTGCCCCCTGCTGCTAGCATTGTCTGATGGGAATTTTTTTTAACATATTTTCCTCAATGGCCTTCTGGTATAGCACCATTTTAGTAGACATCTCCACCTCAGCAAGGAGAGATGCAAGGTTCTCCTTGAAGCGAGGGTCTAGCAGAATGAACAACCCGCACTGTTTTTGGCGAAGATGAATGTAACACAAAGGTCATGGGACCAACACTCCCCTGTCTCCATCATGAAGACTACTATCCATTGCTTTGCTTCTTCCATCTCTTCTTTCTCATTCCTCTTGTCAACCCATCGACGTAGGAGAGATGGGACAAAGCTTGTCTGGGTAATAGCCTCTGTTGCGCTAGCAACTAGCTCCTGTTCCTCCTCAGCCTCAACCTCCTCATTGTTAGCCAATCTGTGCTGCGCACATGAGATGAGGCTGGGCTGGGTATTATCCCCCGTCTCATGTCTTCCTCCATCTCCACCTAGTCCTCATGCAAATCTTCAACTTTAATTGTGAGTAGAGACTGTTTAACTAGGCACAGAAGTGGGATCATTGCGCTGACCTTGGCGATATCACCACTCATCAACTTTGTGGAGTCTTCAAAGTCTTGTAGAACTGCACAAATGTCAGACATCCATTCCCACTCTTCAGTTGTTATCTGTGGAGGCTGACCAGAATACCAATGGGCATATTGGTGCTGGTATTCCACAACTGGGTTCTGCTGCTCACAAAGCCTTCCAGCAAGTGCAGTGTGAATTTCCAGAGCGTGGTCACATCACACACAAGTTGGTGAGCTGTCACTTGCAAATGCTGCGCTCTGTCCAAAAGCGAGGTGTCGGTGCAATGGGCCCTTGGGAACCTGGATCCAGATGAAGAAAATTCACCGCACACTCAATCCGTGAAGTGATGCCAAGAAGAAATGTTCACATATAACATTCATGGAGCAGAGAAGGAAAAAACGTGATGTAGCGACTCTGACGTTTCGACCGATCACCGGTCTTATACAATATGTCGCTGCAAGAGAAAGAAGCTGTATAAATGTCATATACAAACAGTGACTAACAATATAGAAATACAGAAAATCAGATAAAACGTAAGCCTCTTATATAACATATACAGAATATACAAAATATACAAACTGCACAGCACACAATAAGCATGTCCCTGTCATAATCAAATCAATTGAAATCAATCTAAGGAATCTATAGAATATAGGTATGCTGTACCATGCACCAATGAGCCAAAGATATTATTTACTATAATATTTTAGGATTTAGCATGTTTCTATAAGTTTTTTCAAATATGCCTAGTTCTTGCATTAACGAAGTGGATAGTTTATTACATGTGCAGAGAAATGACTTTTGTGAACCTGTATTTTTTTGCTGCAGGAGATCAGTACAAAAGTTGGGCTCCACAGATATGCTGCAATAGATGTGTATCACATCTTATCCAGTAGATGCATTGGAAGAAGCAATCTTTGCCTTTTGCAGTCCCAATGGTCTGGAGAAAGACAACTTATCACAATACCAATTGCTATTTCTGCTTGTGCCCCCCTATTAGGAAATTATTTTCAAGGAAGAAGTGGACTTTATAGTATCCAAACATTCCATCAACACGCCCAGTACAACATACAGTAGAACTGCTGGTTCCAAAAGCACAAGAAACATTTTCAACCCAGTCAAGAGAGGAAGAAAAGGGCACTTGGTGTCATGAAACATCTTCCAATCATGACCCAGACTTTCTGTCAGCAACATCAACTGCACCACACCTTATAACAAAGTGAACTGAACAATCTTATTAGCCCCTGGCTGTTAACCCCCGGAGTGCTGCAATTGAGCGCGATCGCAGCTTTCGGGGGGGAGGCAGAGGGTAGGGGGCTCCCTCTGCCTCAAATTGGCATCCCCGCAATTTAATCGCAGGGCCCGATCTGTACCATGATGACCCGGGGATTCTCATGACAACCTCCGGGTCATTCAGCTGCGGAAAGCTGCTGAGACCATGGTGTCAGCAGCTTTCAGCATAAGGAATGCTGGAGCATTAATAATAATAATTATAATAACAATTTTTATTTATATAGCGCCAACATATTCCGCAGCACTTTACAATTAAGCAGGGACATGTACAGACAATAAATTCAATACAAGTTAAGACAATTTAAACAGTGACAATAGGAGTGAGGTCCCTGCTCGCAAGCTTACAATCTACAAGGAAATGGGGGGGGACACAGTAGGTTAGAAGTGCTTGTTATTTCAGGTCTGGCAATTATAATAAATAGGGATTTTCATATAAAGCTGCATGATCCAGTCATCAGCCCGTGTGTTTAAGTGCAATAGTCAAATATCAAGTGCAGTTATCGTGTGCATGGAGGGTTTGGAGACAGATGAATAGTAGGGTGCAGATTCAGAATAATATTTGGAAGGAGGGAACAGGGCAAAGTTAGTTTGCTGAGTAGATGATGTGGTAGGCTTGTTTGAAGAGATGGGTTTTCAAAGCGCGCTTGAATAGGTCGGGGCTAGGTATCAGTCTGATCGTCTGGGGAAGTGCATTCCAGAGAGCTGGAGCAGCACGAGAGAAGTCTTGGAGACCGAGGTGCGAGGTTCGGATTACGAGGATGTTAGTCTTAGGTCATTTGTAGAATGGAGGGCACGTGTAGGGTGATAGACAGAGATGAGAGAGGAGACATAAGGTGGTGCAGAACAGTGGAGAGCTTTGTGGGTGAGACAGATGAGTTTATACTGGACCCTGTAGCGAATAGGTAGCCAGTGTAATGACTGGCACAAGATGGAGGCATGGGTGAAGCGGCTGGACAGAAATATGACCCTGGCTGCCGCATTCAAGATGGATTAGAGAGGAGAAAGTTTGGTAAGGGGGAGACCGATCAGAAGAGAGTTGCAGTAGTCCAGACGAGAATGAATAAGAGTGACAGTAAGAGTCTTAGCAGTTTCAAAGGTGAGAAAAGGTCAGATTCTGGAGATGTTTTTAAGATGCAGGTGACAAGAGCGAGTGAGTGATCGGATATAGGGAGTAAAGGAAAGTTCAGTGTCGAATATGACCCCAAGACATTGGGCATGCTGCTTGGGAGTTATGGTTGAACCCTCCAGGGTTATTTCGATGTTAGGTAGAGTGAGGTTAGTAGAGGGGAGAAACACAAGAAGTTCAGTTTTGAAGAGATTTAGATTCAGATAGAGGGAGGACATGATGTTAGAGACAGCAGACAGACAATCCTTGGTATATTGAATTAGGGTAGGGGTGATGTCAGGGGAAGAAGTGTATAATTGGGTGTCATCAGCATAGAGATGAGCATTGCACTGTATTATACCTGAAATGAAAGTGAAAGTCCCATAAAGGGACAAGGTAAAAAAAAATAAAATTAAAATATGTAAAAAAATATTAAAAAAATACAAAATAATTTAAAAAATCCCCTAAAAATTCCCCTAAAAATACACATTTTTATGTAAAAAAAATGAAACAAAAAAATACACATCACTGTATCTGTAAAAATCCCATCTATAAGGCTACGTGCACACGTATGCAGAAAATTTCTGCATAAAATCCTGAATCCTTCCCAGAAAATGCACATTTTCTGCGCAAAAACGCACTTTTTTTGCGGTTTATTTCCGCGCTGTTCCCGACCCATAGAAAATAGCTAAAAATGCGGAATTTTCTGCGAATTAATGAGCATGCTGCGTTTACCGTAAAGTGTTTTTTTCGTGGTAAAAAACGCTTACATCTGCACAAAAATTGCGGAATTCATTTAAATGAATGGTAAGCTTCTTTTATGCGTTTTTGACGCTGTTTATTTGGTAAAACCGCAAAAAAACGCTATGTGTGAACACAGCCTAGAAGTGTCACCCTAGTTAACCCCTTCAGTGAACACCGTAAAAAAAATTTTTAAAAAGTAGCAAATTATACTTTTTCCAAGCGGTATCATCATCATACCACTTGAAAAAAGTGCAATAACACGCTATCAAGAAGACGGATATAAATAAACATAGTACCACTGAAAACGTCATCTTGTCCCATAAAAACAAGCCACCATATAGCTCCATCCAAAATAAAAAAGTTATAGCTCGCAGAATAAAATGATACAAAAATAATTATTTTTTCTATAAAAGTTTTTATTGTGTAAAAACACCAAAATATAAAAAAACTATATAAATGAGGTATCGCTGTAATCGTAGTGACCCGAAGAATAAAGCTGCCATACCAATTTTACCACACGCTGAACGATGAAAAAAAAAACAATTCCTGAATTGCTGGTTTTTGTTCATTCTTCCTCCACAAAAATCGGAATAGAAAGCGATCAAAAAAGTTGTGCCCGAAAATGGTACCAATAAAGACTTCAGCTCGTCCCGCGAAAAACAAACCCGCACATGTCTCTGTCGGCTGAAATATGGAAAAATTATAGCTCATCAAAATACGGCGATGAAAAAATCTTACAAAAAATTCTTCCAAAAAAAAGCATCTTTTAGTGTGTGTCAGAAGCTAAACATGAAAAAAAGATATAATTCTGGTATTGCACCGACTGGAGGATTAAAGTTGCCATATCACTAATAATGCACGAGGAACGGTGTAAAAAATAAAACCAATTCTTCACCTTTTGTTTATTTGTGCATTCTGCCTCCCAAGGATCGCAGTAAGGCGATCACAGTAGTTTACCCCCACATATGGGGTATCAGCATACTCAGGACAAATTGTACAACAACATTGGGGGTCTAATTTCTCCTGTTACCCTTGTGAAAATAAAAATTTGGGGGCAAAAAGATCATTTTTGTGGAAAAAAATATGATTTTTTTATTTTCACGGCTCTACGTTACAAACTTCTGTGAAGCACTTGGGGGTTCAAAGTGCTTACCACACATCTATATAAGCTCCTTGGGGGGTCTAGTTTCCAAAATGGTGTCACTTTTGGGGGTTTTCAACTGTTTAGGCACATCAGGGGCTCTCCAAACGCGACATGGCGTCCACTCTCAATTCCAGCCAATTTTGAGTTAAAAAAGTCAAACGGTGCTTCTTCCCTTCTGAGCTTTGCCATGCACTCACACAGTGGTTTACCCCCACACATGGGGTAAAAGCGTACTCAGGACAAATTGTGCAACAAATTTTGGGGTCCTTTTACCCTTGAGAAAATAAAAATTGGGGATGAAAAGATCATTTTTGGGGAAAAATTATGATTTTTTAATTTTACTGCTCTATGTTATAAACATCTGTGAAGCCCTTGAGGGTTCAGAGCTCTCACCACACATCTAGATAAGTTCCTTGAGTTGTCTAGTTTCCGAAATGGTGTCACTTATGGGGGCTCTCCAAATGTGACATGGTGTCTGATCTCAATTCCAGCCCAAAATGTCAAATTGCGCTGCTTCCCTTCCATGCTCTGCCATGCACCCAAATAGTGGTTTACCCCCATATATGTGGCAACAGCGTACTCAGGACAAATTGCACAATAACTTTTAGGGTCCTATTGTTAGGCGTCGGGTTCCTGTCGCTGCACAGCAGGAATCACGAGCTTTGCATTCGGCTGTCTTCCATTCCTCTCTGGCTGCAGTGGAGCCTGCTCAGCAGACTCGTCAATCCAAGCGCTCTGCTCACACCAGCATTGTAGGTTTGGTTGCTGCTGCCACCTCTGGTCCAGCTATAGCAACGCATGCTGGTCAGCAGCGAACGACTCCAGGGACTAAGTCCTCCTTTTGGTCCACTGAGCATGCCAGTGGGACGATCTCTCATTGGAGATCGGAGGTCACATGTTCAGGTCCTTCTCCAGCTTGGATTGGACCATCAGGGGGGTCCCGGAAGGAGGCGGCTTAAAAAGGTTCACATGGTCGCCCCGCCATGCGCTATGATAGACTCTGATGCTATAACGCTTGGTGTGTGAGACGTATGAGACTGGTGACTGACTCATTAAGATTTCCTATCCTCTGATACGCATGAGTTTGGGTTCAAGGATCAGAGTAGCACCATAGTTCTAGCACTGCTTAGCGCCGCAGTCTAGTCTTACGTACCGTTGCTACCGCTGTGTCTGCCAGAGCAGTGCCACGCTCTGTTGCGCGCGCTTACCAGCACAGTTGTTAGGCTGATTGGTGGTTATCACCAGGGCAGACATTGCATTCGCTCTGAGCGGTGCTACATATAGCAGTGACCTGTGACGTTAACAGGTCTCGCTTACACACCGGCTGGTGTGGACTCCGTGGAGTAACAGAGTCCACCTCTGCCAGCACTGGGTCAGGGGTTACCCGCCGGTGTCCAGCTTTCTCATACTTTATATCTCTTCTCATTGCTTAGCTGCAGGTTATCACCTCTGCACGGTGGACCCCGGGCTGCGAATGCTCCTCAAATCCTATTACCATCTTTATTATTGGGTGCGTTCCGCCAGCCCTTAACACCTGTTACCCTTGCAAAAATAAAAATGGGGGGAGAAAAGATTATTTTTGAGGAAAAAATCTGATTTTTTTAATTTTACGGCTCTGTTATAAACTTCTGTGAAGCCCTTGAGGGTTCAGAGCTCTCACCACACATCTAGATAAGTTACTTGGGGGGGTCTAGTTTCTGAAATGGGGTCACTTGTGGGGGGTTTCCACTGTTTAGGCACATCAGGGGCTTTCCAAATGCGACATGGCGTCCGATCTCAATTCCAGCCAAAAAAGTCAAATGGCGCTGCTTCCCTTCCGAGCTCTGCCATGCACCCAAATAGTGGTTTACCCCTACATGTGGGGTATCAGCATACTCAGGACAAATTGCACAATAACTTTAGGAGCCCTGTTACCCTTGGTAAAATAAAAATTGGGGGTGAAAAGATCATTTTTGTGGAAAAAATATGATTTTTTAATTTTACAGCTCTATGTTATAACCTTCTGTGAAGCTCTTGGTGGTTCAAAGTGCTCACCACACGTTTAGATAAGTTCCTTGGGGGTCTAGTTTCCAAAATGGGGTCACTTATGTGGGGTTTCCACTGTTTAGGTACATCAGGGGCTCTCCAAACGTGACATGGTGTCCGCACTCGATTACAGCCAATTTGACATTCAAAATCTCAAATGATGCTCCTTCCCTTCTGAGCACTGCCGTGCACCTAAAGATTGGTCTTCCTCCACACATGGGGTATAAGTGTACTCAGGAGAAATTGCACAACAAATATTGTGGTTCATTTTCTCCTGAAACCCTTGACAAAATAAAAAAAATTGTGTCCAAAGATATATTTTTGGGAAAAAAAGTTAAATGTTCATTTTTTCCTTCCACATTGCTTCAATTCTTGTGAAGTACCTAAAAGGTTAATAAACTTCTTGAAAGTGGTTTTGAACACCTTAAGGGGTGCAAAAAAATATATAAAAAATATAACCGAAATACACCGGCGCTCCCAGCAGTAACTGCTAAAGCTGCAAGTGCTCAGGCCGTTACTGTGCAAGTAACTGGCAATAGTAGTAGTTCCAAAATATAATAGACAGTGCACTGCGCTAAAGCTGCTGCTGTATTTATACAGCAGCAGCTTTAACGCAGTGTACTATCTATTATATTTTGGAACCTTAAGGGTTGCAGTTTTTAGAATGGTGTCACTTTTGGGTATTTTCTGTCATATAGACCCCTCAAAGTTACTTGAAATGTGAGGTGGTCCCTAAAAAAATGGTTTTGTAAATTTTGTTGTAAAAATGAGAAATCGCTGGTCAACTTTTAACTCTTATAGCCTTCTAACAAAAAGAAAATTTTGGTTCCAAGATTGTGCTGATGTAAAGTAGACATGTAAGAAATGTTATTTATTAACTATTTTTGTGACATATCTCTCTGATTTAAGAGCATAAAAATTAAAAGTTTGAAAATTGCAAAATTTTAAAAATTTGCCATATTTCTGTTTTTTCATAAATAAACGCAAGTCATATCGAATAAATTTTACCACTAACATGAAGTACAATATGTCATGAAAAAAAGTTCTCAGAATCAGCAGGATCCGTTGAAGCATTCCAGAGTTATAAGCACATAAAGTGACAATGGTCCAATTTCAAATTAAGGACTGGTCTTTAACCTACAAAATGGCTTGGTCGTTAATGGGTTAATGAAAAATTAGCATGTGAATTGATATGCAAATAATGCTGAAAATCCGAAATCTCTATCACTCCAGGTCTATTACCCATCCAGAACCCCCTCCTTTTGAATACTGTAGATGCAATGGTCAGCCAAGGAAACAGTGCAGCAGATGAAAGACACATCATGCTTACTTTGTGTTGAAATTCAACGATGTCCAGCAGTGCCAACAGCTCAAAACTGGCAGCAGCCAGTGGAACCCAGCTACTGTTTTAGCCAGAACTGGTCTTCATGGAAGAATTGGGGCCAAAAGAGATACATTTGAAATGGAATCAACTATGCACGAAAACAGAAACTGGGTTGCAGAAAAATGGCAGAAGGTGCTCTGGACTGATGAATCAAAAAGTAATATATTTGACTATAACAGAAGGCAATTTGTTGGCTGAAGTGCTGGAGAACAGTATTATAATGAGTGTCTGCAGACAAAAATGTAGCAGGTGTAGGTTTCTTGCAATTCTGAGGCTGCATTTCAGCAAATGGAGTTGGGAATTTGAGAGATTAATAGTGTCCTGAATGCTGAGAAATAGACGAAGATACTTATCTATAATCCACAATACCATCATGGAGCTATTTAATTAACTCCAAATTTGTTCTGCAGCAGGACAATGGCCCCAATATATAGTCAATGTCATTAAGGTCTTCATTGCACAGAAGAACAAGGAGTCTTGGAATTGATAATATGGCCAATAGAGTTGAGCGAAACGGGTCGAAAAAATTCAAAAGTCGCCGACTTTTGGCAAAGTCGGATTTCATGAAACGAAACCCGACCCTAGGATGAGGTCGGCCACGAGGTCGGCGACTTACGCGCCAAAGTCGCGTTTCAAAAGTTTGTTTTGCGCTCTTTTTCAGGCAATCAGGATCCACGGACACTGTGGGCAACGTGATGACCTAGGCACGGGTCACCACCATCTTTCAGAAGGGCATGCAAGTGATTGGCTTGCTTTGGTGGGCGTCACAGGGGGTATAAAAGGGCGTGCACGCCGACCGCCATCTTACTTCTGCCGATCTTAGTATAGAGAGAGGTTGCTGCTGATTCTGTAGGGAGAGCGTTAGGCAGGGAAGAAGACAAAAAAACTGCTTCTGCTGCTAGCGATTTGGCCTGCACAACACACAAGTCACTGTGTGTGCAGTGCAAGGGGAGGCTATATTGTGGTGTATCAGTGGTGTTGGTTGTTGGGCTGCCTTTTAAGGCTTCCTGACACGCTGGCATTGCTGTTTACCCACTGCTCCGCAAACTGCTTTTTTAAAAGCAATCCAATCTCCCTTATCCTCTAGTCACTTTTGTCACAGCTGTGCCATCGAGCCTGTCACATAGCGCTCAGATATCAGTGGGCCTCACACAATCCACAAGTGTCCAGTGTCCAAAAGTGTGCGCAGAGATTCAAAATCTCCATTATCCTCTCGTCACTTTGGTCACAGGCAGCTGTGCCATCGAGCGTGTCACATAGCGCTCAGATGTGGGCCTCACACAATCCACAAGTGTCCAGTGTCCAAAAGTGTGCGCAGAGATTCAAAATCTCCATTATCCTCTCGTCACTTTGGTCACAGGCAGCTGTGCCATCGAGCGTGTCACATAGCGCTCAGATATCAGTGGGCCTCACACAATCCACAAGTGTCCAGTGTCCAAAAGTGTGCGCAGAGATTCAAAATCTCCATTATCCTCTCGTCACTTTGGTCACAGGCAGCTGTGCCATCGAGCGTGTCACATAGCGCTCAGATATCAGTGGGCCTCACACAATCCACAAGTGTCCAGTGTCCAAAAGTGTGTGCAGAGATTCAAAATCTCCATTATCCTCTCGTCACTTTGGTCACAGACAGCTGTGCCATCGAGCGTGTCACATAGCGCTCAGATATCAGTGGGCCTCACACAATCCACAAGTGTCCAGTGTCCAAAAGTGTGCGCAGAGATTCAAAATCTCCATTATCCTCTCGTCACAGGCAGCTGTGCCATTGAGCGTGTCACATAGCGCTCAGATATCAGTGGGCCTCACACAATCCACAAGTGTCCAGTGTCCAAAAGTGTGCGCAGAGATTCAAAATCTACATTATCCTCTCGTCACTTTGGTCACAGGCAGCTGTGCCATCGAGCGTGTCACATAGCGCTCAGATATCAGTGGGCCTCACACAATCCACAAGTGTCCAGTGTCCAAAAGTGTGCGCAGAGATTCAAAATCTCCATTATCCTCTCGTCACTTTGGTCACAGGCAGCTGTGCCATCGAGCGTGTCACATAGCGCTCAGATATCAGTGGGCCGCACACAATCCACAAGTGTCCAGTGTCCAAAAGTGTGCGCAGAGATTCAAAATCTCCATTATCCTCTCGTCACTTTGGTCACAGGCAGCTGTGCCATCGAGCCTGTCACATAGCGCTCAGATATCAGTGGGCCTCACACAATCCAAAAGTGTCCACTGTCCACAAGTGTGTGCAGAAATTCTAAATCTCCCCTGTTCTATAGACACCTTGTACTTTGTTTTACATTACTATATAGTTTGTTGGATTTTGTCTACATTTCTACCAAAAATGAGGAAGGCTGGTGGAAGAGGCCGTGGAATTGGGCGGGGGTTGGCAGCTGGTAATGATGGTGTTGGTGGTGGATCTGATGGTAGTGGCAAGAGCAAAATAGGACCGAATGCAGGAGGTGCTGACCCTGCATCATCGTCTGGCTACATAAGGCCTCGAACGCTTAGTTTTCTAGGAGTTGGCAAACCGCTTTTAAAGGCAGAGCATCAGGAAAAAGTTTTGTCTTACATTGCTGACTCATCCTCCAGCTCTATCGCCTCCTCTTCTTCAGTTGTAAAAAGTAAAAGCACTGAGTCGTCATTGGAGGCTCATGTTCATGAACCACACCTTTCCTTGTGTCCTTCACCCCAACCAAGATTGAAGGATGACGCAGGCCATACTACTGATTACTCCATGGAGCTGTTTTCACATACCATGCCTGGATAATCAAGTGAAATGGTGAATTACCCAGGCCAAGATGAATCTGACATGGAGTGCACTGATGCACAGCCGCTGATGGATGATTCTGCTGGTACATTCACTCAGAGCACTACATTGTCCTCTCAGTGTACAGAGCCAGATTTTGACCCTGATGAGACTCAGGTGCCCCTTCCCGCACACTATACCACCATACACGGTGACACAGAGAAAGGTGCACATGACATAGAAGAGGAGGTGATGGATGACCCAGTTGTTGACCCAGATTGGCATCCATTGGGGGAAGAGGGTGCTGCTTCCAATAGCTCAGATGAGGAGCATCCACAGCAGACATCGACATCGCAACAGCTGTTATCTGGCAGGCCCGGAGCACTCCAAAGACAGGTTCCAAACATCAAAAGAGTTGCTGGACAGCTTGTCCAGAGGGTCAAAAGATCACAGCGTGCTAGGCCGCAAAATGTCTGCCAAAGTAGGAAGAGTGCAGTGTGGCACTTTTTTGAACAAAATCCTCATGATCAGGCCAAGGTTATCTGTAAGAAGTGCGCAAAGACCTTTAGCCGAGGGAAAAATCTGAAAAATTTGAATACCAGTTGCATGCTTAGACATTTAACCACCATGCACTTGCAAGCGTGGACACAACACCAAACCTCAAGTGCCACATGTGCAACTGATCACAACGAAGGTAGTCAGCAACGCTACATTGTTTCCCCCACTGTAAGCCCACCGGTTAGCACAGCAGCAAATGTTGAGGTGTCATTGCAAGACCACAGCAGTCAGGGAATCCCACTGTTATATCAACGAAAGACTGATTCTAGGCCATCAGAAAGAACACCAACTCCATCACCATCATCAACCCTCTCTCAGTCCACCCTGTCCACCGCTACTTCCACCATATGCAGCTCTCAAGTCCAGCTCACCCTCCCAGACACTATGAGTAGGTCAAGAAAGTACTCAGTCTCTCATCCACGTACACTGGGTTTGAACGCCCACATTGCCAAACTAATCTCGTTTGAGATGATGCCCTTTCGGTTGGTGGAAAGCACAGCTTTCCGCGAACTCATGGCCTATGCAGTACCACGCTATGACATACCCAGTCGCCACATCTTCTCTCGCAAAGCCATCCCAGCCCTCCACCATCATGTGAAAGACCGCATTGTCCATGCACTCAAGCAGTCAGTGAGCGGAAAGGTGCACCTCACAACTGATGCATGGTCCAGTCGGCATGGCCAGGGCCGTTACGTGTCCATCACTGCGCACTGGGTTAATGTGGTGGATGCAGGGTCCACAGGGGACAGTGGTGGTGGGACAGTGCTGCCTAGCCCACGGTATAGGAAACAGTTGGCTGTAGGCATTCGACCCTCCTCCTCCTCCTCCTCCTCCTCCTCCTCCAGAAGCGAAAGCTCGTCCACAGAGCGCAGTCGTACGAGCACTCCATCTGCAGCTGCCACTGTTGCACACGATGTGTCCCCCTATCGAGCAGCTAGTGGAAAGCGTCAGCAGGCTGTGTTGCAGATGATGTGTTTGGGCGACAGACACACCGCCGAGGTGCTGGCCGAGTACTTGAAGCGACAAACTGAGTCATGGCTGGGCAGTGTACATCTTGAGGCAGGCAAGGTAGTTAGTGATAACGGCCGTAATTTTGTGGCAGCCATAGCCCTTTCAAAACTCAGCCACATACCTTGCTTGGCTCACACCTTGAACCTGGTGGTGCAGTGCTTCCTCAAAAATTATCCGGAGTTAACAGCCCTGCTCCAGAAGGTGCGAAGACTGTGCGCGCACATCCGCCGGTCACCTGTACACTCCGTTCGTATGCAGAAGCTGCAGCGATTGCTCCACCTTCCCAACCACCGCCTCATTATCGACATTGCAACAAGGTGGAACTCCACCCTGCACATGGTGGAGCGGCTGTGCGAGCAGAGGCAGGCCATAATGCATTTGTGGGAGGATACACGGCCAGGCACTTTGAGAGCAGACATGGAGTTGACAGGCGTGCAGTGGTCGAAGCTGAAAGACCTTTGTAAAGTCCTTCAGTGTTTTGAGGAATGCACACGGCTGGTAAGCGCAGACGACGCCATCCTAAGCATGAGCATCCCACTTATGCGTCTGCTCATGCAAACTTTGACGCACCTTAAGGAGCAGGCGTCTGCAGCCAATGTTGATGAGGAGGAAGAGGAGGAGGGAATCCTTGATGACATTCAGCCATTGTCTGCTCAGGGACCTCTCCTGGACGAGGTGGAGGAAGAAGAGGAGGAGGAGGAGGATGATGGGGATGATTACTTAGGGGAGGAGGATGCATCTCGTGGGGCAAGTGAAAATGTTGGCGTGGCAAGGTCTGGTACAGGGTTTGTGCGTGACTGGAGGGATGTGGATTTGCCAGAAAGTGCTCCTCCACCCAGCACTCGCAGTGCATCATTGACACCGGGAACATTGGCCCACATGTCAGATTATGCCTTGCGGATCCTAAAAAGGGACCCCCGCATTGCCAAAATGATGAACGATGACGACTACTGGTTGGCCAGCATCCTGGATCCACGCTATAAAGGCAAATTACAAAACATCATGCCACAGGAGAACCTTGACCTAATATTGGCTAATAAACAAGCAACTCTGGTGAATCGGTTGCTTGAGGCATTCCCAGCACACAGCAGCGGTGATGGTTCTCACACGAGCCGTACGGGCTGGGGGCAGCTTGGCAGAGGTGTTCGTGGTGCACACAGCAGAAGTGGCGTTGGAGACAGGGGTTTCATGACAATGTTGTGGACTGATTTTTCAAATGCCGCTCACACAACTGGTAATACTGCATCGATGGAAAGTGACAGGAGACAGCAGTTGTCAACTATGGTTACAAACTACTTTTCCTCCCATATCAATGTTCTCCCACACAGGTCATTCCCCTTTGACTATTGGGCCGCTAAACTGGACACCTGGCCTGAATTGGCCCAATATGCCTTACAGGAGCTCGCTTGCCCAGCTGCAAGTGTGCTATCGGAAAGAGTCTTCAGTGCAGCTGGATCAATCCTGACAGAAAAAAGGACCCGTCTGTCAACCCAAAATGTGGATGATCTAACCTTCATTAAAATGAACCACGCATGGGTTTCCAAGGATTTTGTCCCACCTTCCCCTGATGACACATAGGGTGACAGAAAAATGGCTTGCTTTGGTCCACCTCTTCCTGGTATTTCACCTATTTCGCCTTTTGCATCAGCTGAATGTCCAACATCAACATATGCCACTTTCTAAAACTCCCTAACTGTGCTGCCTCCCCCCCATGGCCGGGGTCACCACCTACCGCACGACACCATGCGAGTGCCGTTGCCCTGGACAGGTGGGTAGGCCGACTCTTGGGCGCGGGCACTGGCACAGGGTCCCTCATAGTGCAATCAAGTGTCTCTGACGGTGGTGGTGCACACCCGCCGTCAGACACACCGCTGTACTATGAGGGGCCCAGTGCCAGTACTGACGCCCACGAGTGGGCCCCCCTTGCTTGGGCAGGGCCCCAGCATTTGCAATCTTTACCTCTCCCTGCTCCTCCGCTGTGTAATCTGGGCCGTCAAATCCATACTGTGCCTGACACCGTCTGAGCCTGCCTCCTGAGACATATATTTTGAATGTGTACGCTATCCATACATGTTATCCAGGGATACGGTACCCTTTCTAACCTTTGTGCAATCACGTGCAATCCATACTGGGCGTGAGAACGGCTGGCGAGCTGTTAAGCAAGCTACAGCACCTGTCCAGACAAGTACAGGGATTCCCTAGCGAGGAGACTTATTTGATTATTTTCAATGTTGGGACAGCAATTTTTGGGGAGCACTATACTCTGGAGAATGATAGATGGGGCCCACCATACACTGGAACATTCCAAAGGTGGACATCAGACACTGGAGCAGCATTTACAGGGCCCATTATACACTAGAGCATTAGAAATGGGGCCCATTATGTTTGGAGCATTATTTGGGCCCATAAGACAGTGGAGCTTCATCCATGGGGACCAACATATACTGTAGCATTATGTGGAGCTCATCATATACTGTTTCAAACATTATATGGGACCAATGATTCTGTATGGAGAAATAGATGGGCCTCGTCATGAGATGTAAAAAGTGAGGTATTTTTCATTGTACTATACCGCTATTTATCTGCCGTATCGGAGCATGATGAGTTGTGGTATGTGTTAAAGGGGCGCTCTTTCGCCCAGGGCACATGAAAACCTGCAGCCAGCCCTCCCCCCACCACAACTTTAGCCAAATAACCCCCATTTTTCAGTGCGTAACTTGTATTATGAAGTTAATTAAGGTTGACAAGCTTAAGTAAGAAGAATTGATGCTTTTGGCATTCAAATGGGCACTGTAGGTGTGTTTCCTGTCCTCCTCTCACTGCCGACTTTTATTCCCCATTGACTTACATTGGGTTTCGTGTTTCGGGACGACCCCGACTTTTCCCTATAATCGGACGATCTTGCTCGACCCGACTTTTGGAAAAGTCGGGTTTCACGAAACGAAACGCCACCCTAAAAAACCAAAAGTCGCTCAACTCTAATGGCCAACACAAAGCCTTGAGCTCAACATTATTGAGTCTTTGTGGGATTATTGAGATAGTTGGAGTGCCTCACAGGGCCATGGGGGTACTCGGTATAGGGCCGGTTCTTAAGGGGATGTGTCACGGCAGCAGTAACCCGGTACATGGCCCTGGGTATCCAATAAAAATGATGGAAAGGGGAAATAATAGTTTATAAGGGATCATTTGTGATGCCACCTGTGGTATTCAGCAAATAAGGTGTTAGCCGACGCTGCAGATTCAGTCCGCTGGGGCAGTTGATGATGTAGCAGAGTTGGTTCAGCTCTCCACAGGCAGAGCTGGGCCCCAGCGCAGTTGTGATATGATTTAAGATGGTGGTAGTGGTTGTAGTGCAATGCAGGGTGGATGACACAGTAAGTGATTCTGAGGACACAGCAGAGTGCAGTCTTCACACTTTTACCCACAGTTCACTTGTTACAGTCTCCAGCCAGGGTGCTGTGTCCTCCAGGCTTGTGGTCCAGACAGCTCTAAGGTAGCTTGGGGTGTACATTGCCAGGGCTCCCTTGATGTTCCTTTCCTGGCCGTCTCACTAGGCTGGCTACCACCTCTCCTGCCCTGCATCTTCACACACAGTGTCCCTAGCCAGCAGACTCAGATCTTGCTGGGCAACGGTAGTAAGACCCCCTGGATCCTATATGGCTGCCTTTTTGGCGAATGAGTGTGGAGTCGGCTGCAGCATTAAAGATACTGCCGCCTCCGGTTTCCTAGCTGTGTCCTTAGTTTTTCCCCTAGCTTTGGGGCCAGTCCCCTAACTGAGACTTGTTCCCTCCACCGACCATGCCATTGGATGCGGGTCCCCCGGATGGATTGCTCAGTATCTGTGCCCCTAAGACCTCTTCTTTCTCTCCTCTGGAGCTTTCCTTCCTTTCTTCTCTATCTTCACTCTGTCTCTATCACTATCTTTAGTCTGGAGACAAGGTGCACTCAGCTTCAATCTCCATAAGCGACTCCTTCTCTCTCCATTCCCGGCTGACTTCTGTCCTCTCACACCACTCTGACTGACTGACTCTTTCCAGACTAATCTCTTTACCACAGCACTAACTCCTCCCACCAACTGTCACTCCCTTAAGCTCCGCCCCCTTATCTAATTTCTCCACCCACACCCTCTACTTAACTCCCTCCTGGCCAGATGGGGACTAGTGTTGAGTGCTGGTGTGTGAGTCCTGGCAGTGCCCCTTCCTTACCTGAGAGCAGAGTACCACACCTCTGGATGAAGTGCAGTACCCTGTGGCAACTGAGACCGCAGGGGCACCACATAGTAGAGTTTGCACAAGCATGTATCATCAGCAGATCTGTGGTTAGTTTTCGAAGGTGTTTGGAACAACCTCGCTGATGAGTTCCTGAAAAACAGCACCAAAAAATTGCACGCAAGTGTATTTAGAGGAATTGAAGCTTTGACGATGTTTTGAAGGTAAAGGGTGGTCACTAGCGATGAGTGAACGTGCTCGGATAACGTCTTATGTTTGAGTCCCTGTGGCTGCATGATTTGAGGCTGTTAGACAGCTTTAACACATGTTGGGATTTCCTAACAAACAGGCAATTCCCACATGTGTTCAGGCTGTCTAAAATCCGCATATCATGCAGCCGCAGGGACTCAAACATAATATATGACCACTCCCAGATGCTTGGATAACTCCCGAGCATGCTCGAATAACACGTTATCCAAGCATGTCAGCTCATCACTAGTGGTGACACCAAATATTGATTAGATTTAGATTTCTCTTCATTCACTTGGTATTTTGTTAACTGATAAAAATAAACTATTAACACTTCTATTTTTTTTTTTTTAAACATTGTTACTTTGCATTAATTTTTCCATACCTGCCTAAAACTTTTGCACAGAACTGTATATATTTGTACTAAACTGGTTGGCTGCACCAAGTACAGGGAAACACAAAAGGTATGAACTGGGATATAAACTGGCACGCATGCAGTGTGTACGTGCATGTTCACACTGGCCACTGAACAGAAAAAAAACTAAGACAGAAACACAATGATTAAATACCGTGCAGCAAATAAATAAACATCATAGTGCATGAAAATAATGTACAATAGTCAGTTAACATGGTTTTTGATCAAAAAAATGCAAAAGCCATCCCACTACAAGAGTGGTGGATTGCAGAATTTTCTTCTTGGTACAGAAAAACCCCTTCATAACATCTATCGAAACCAACAACACCTATGAGGAGGTAGATGTATAATTTTGAAAATCTACAAGAATTTAAGCCTTTGTGAAAGTAAATCCAATAGGTCTATAGAAAGTCCAAATTGTGGAACTGTTAGAGTATAAGATAGCTGCGGACTTATGCTAAAGGATTGTGTTGAGCAGATACCAGATAGCGCTATCTTAAAGGGAATCTGTCACCCCTCTTTTGAGATATCATGTAATGATATCATTCAATTGTGTGTCACATAAGGATTCTCTTAGTACTTTTGCTTCCCCCTGACCCCACACCTTTCATGCATAAATAAATTTTTTATATCGGTTCAGATGTATGTTAACTGCCACGGTCCGGTCCAATTGGCGGGGCTTATTCAACTGCTCCACCCTCCCTGTCTTGCTCTACACAAGAAGAAATGCGTAGAGCAAGACAGGGAGGGGGGGAGCAGGTGAATAAGCCCCGCCCAGAGGACCGGACAGCAGCAGTTTACATACATCTGAACCGATGTAAAAAAGGTATTTATGCATGAAAGGTGCAGGGTCAGGGGGAAGCAAAAGTACTAAGAGAATCCTTATGTGACACACAATTAAATGATATCATTATACGATATCTCAAAAAAAGGGTGACAGATTCCCTTTAACTGTTATTACATGTTAATGTATGTGTAGTTCCTCTCTAGATTGTACTCTATGACCTCCCAGTTGTTTTATGTGTGCCAGTTGTTTCCTGTAATCCTCCATGTTGTGAAGATATGATGATGCAGATAACGGTTGCACTAGTAAAGTAAAATACCGTATTTTGTGGATTATAAGAAGCACCCGAAATTAGGAAAAAACATCAATTTTAATAAAATGTGGGTCTGTCTTACAGTTCGAATTTACAGTGGCTTACTGGGGGAAGTAGCAGCAGTGAAGCAGGATCACAGGAGGCAGGGTCACTGCTGCATGAGGCCGGCAGCAGCAGGAGTGGGTTGATGCTGCGGACCCCGGGCTGGGAGGAGGGGTTGTCCCAGCAGTGCAAGGCTGCGGACCCTTGGCTTCAACAAGATGTTTGTGGTCAGGCAGGTTCCTGCAGCAGTTACCCTGCCTCCTGTGACCCCGCTCAACATCTGCTGCCTCCCACATAAGCTACATTCAGACTATAAAACACATCCCCATTTTCCTCCCAAATTTTTGGAGGAAAAGTGTGTTTTATAGTCTGAAAAAAAATATGATAGTTTAATTTTACCACAATATCTGAGCGCCCATGATTCTGCTGAAAGCTGAAATCTGTAACATGAACAAGGTTTTATGGAAAAATAAAAGTGAAAAGAAAGGCTTGTGATGTGAAGCATACCAAATAATCTGTCAAACATAATGGAGGCCCTGTTATAGCATGGACACTTATGGCTGCAAATGTCAGATGATTGCAGCAGAAGTGGCTACAGATAAAAGTAGGATAAATTCTGAGGTTTATAGAGATGTACAGTACATTCTGATCAGATTCAGTCACATGTTGCAAAAATGATAGGGATGACAGTTCACAGTAAATACACTGCTCAAAAAAAATAAAGGGAACACTTCTTGTTGTAGAAACGGAGGAATGGAAACATGTGACCCAGAGAAGAAGGAGGATCGGGAGGCAGTCAGCTCCCATACTGCTAAGGAACCAGTACCAGGCTCTTACGCAGGAGAACGATGAAGAAATACATCAGGATAAGACTTTGCACGCAAACAGCAACCTTGTACGCCTTCACAATCCTCCTGGATGGAGAGAGAAAAATGTTGTGAAGAAGAAACGGAGAGTGGTGGTCATGGGGGATTCCCTGTTGAGAGGAACAGAGGCCGCTATCTGCAGATCGGATATATCCTCAAGAGAAATGTGCTGTCTTCCAGGTGCAAAAATTAAAGATGTGTCTGACAGAATATCAGGACTCTTCAGACCTACCGATGACTACCCATTCCTGCTAATACATGTGGGGACCAATGACACAGCAAGAAACGACCTGGAAACCATCTGCAGTGACTTAGGTAAGAAAGTGAAAGAACTGGGAGCGCAGGTGGTCTTCTCTTCCATCCTCCCAGTGGATGGCCACGGAACAAGGCGGTGGAATAAGATTCTGCAGGTGAACAACTGGCTACGTCGATAGTGCCGTCAGCAAGGATTTCGATTTCTGGATCACGGAGTAAATTACCTATACGATGGACTACTTGCTAGACATGGGGTGCACCTTACGAAGACTGGAAAACATGTATTTGGAAGTCACCTTGCTATACTCATCAGGAGAGCTTTAAACTAGAACAATGTGGGAAGGGAAGCAAAAGGCCAGAAAAAGCCATAACCTGATAAATGCTATTGAGAACTCTGCTATTAGAAGTGGAAAGGAAGAACAAAGACAAAAGAATCTAAATAATAAAAATATTGGAGAAAGAGAAACCAATCACAAACTAAAATGTTTCTATACTAATGCACAAAGCATGGGCAACAAACAAGGAGAATTGGAACTACTAACGCAGGAAAAGAAATATGATGTCATTGGAATCACTGAAACTTGGTGGGACAATACACATGATTGGAATACAAGGCTAGAAGGATACAAATTTTTTGCTAGAAACAGACTTGATAAATGAGGAGGAGGTGTCGCACTGTATGTTAGAAACGCGTATATCTGCACAGAGATTGAAGCTTCAGAGACTGGGAGTTCTGTGGAAACTGTTTGGGCAAGAATACAAGGACGGAACAATGGAAAGGACACCATTGTAGGCATTTACTACAGGCCGCCTGTGCAAGCTGAAGATATGGATGAACTCTTTATGCATCAAATGGCCAAGTTCTCCAAAAAATATGACATAGTTGTCATGGAATATTTCAATTATCCTGACATTTGTTGGAAATCTCTCCTCTCAGGCAAAACTAACAGGTCAAGGAAATTCTTATCCTCTCTTGCTGACAACTTTATCTTCCAAAAGGTAGGGGAGAAAACAAGGGGAACTGCTACCTTGGATCTAATCCTTATAAAAAGGGAAGAAATGGCTGAGGAGGTAAAAGTGGCTGGGACCCTAGGAGGTAGCGACCATGCTATTTTCGAATTTTGGATAACTAGAGGAGGAAGACCTGTGAAGACTCAGACAGGCAGATTTTAAGGGATTCAGAAAGAGAATTGGAGGGATCCAATAGCTGGATATCCTTAAGGACAAAAATGTCCAGGAAGGATGGGAAATCTTGAAAAATGAAATTCTCAAAGCACAATTGTTAACAATTCTGAAAAGAGGGAATAGGAAGCATTTAAGGAAACCAGGATGGATGAACACAGAACTTAAGTACATGCTAAAAGGAAGAAAGAAATGTTTATAAAATGGAAAGAGGGAGGCATATCTAAAGAAGAATATAATGCTGTCTGCAAAACTTGCAGGGCACAAATCAGATTATTTAAAGCTGAATTGAGGCTTGCAAGAGACGTCAAAAGCAATAATAAAGGATTTTGTGGATATGTCAAAAGTAAAAGAAAAGTCAAAGATGCTATAGGATTTTAACAGGATGAAAATGATTTAATGGTAAGACAGGATATTGAGAAGGCCGAACTTTTAAATTCCTATTTTGCATCTGTTTTCTCTCAAAAAGGAAATGTAACATCAACTGTTCTTCTCTGTCCTATTAAGGGAATAGAAAAATCCAGGATATCTATAACCAGAATGATAGTGAGGAAACACTTAGCTAACCTAAATGAATTCATGTCTCCAGGTCCAGATGAATTACACCCCAGAGTACTGAAGGAGATAGTAGAAGAAATTTTGGAACCCCTCTCCATAATCTTTGAAAATTCTTGGAGAACAGAAGTCCCAGAAGACTGGAGAAGAGCAAATGTTGTTCCTATCTTCAAAAAGGGGAAGAAGGTGGACCCAGGCAACTATAGGCTGGTGAGTCTGACTTCTATACCAGGAAAGATCTTTGAACAAATTATTAAACAACATGTATATAAGTATATAAGTACCTGGACAAGAATGAAGTGATTAAACAGAGTCAGCATGGGTTTGTAACTAATAAGTCATGTCAGACTAACTTAATTTCCTTCTATGACAGAATCACTGATTGGGTGTATCAGGGAAATGCTGCAGATGTAGTATATCTTGACTTCAGCAAAGCATTTGACAAAGTATTTCACACAATCCTTATTGAAAAAATGGCTAAGTATGGAATGGACAAGGCAACTGTTAGGTGGATTCATAACTGGCTTAGTGATCGGACCCAAAGAGTGGTCGTAAATGGCTGCACATCCAGTTGGAAGAATGTCTCAAAGTGGGGTACCACAGGGCTCTGTCCTGGGCCCTGTATTTTTCAACATATTTATCAACGATTTAGATGAAGGAATTGAGGGTAAACTGATTAAATTTGCTGATGACACAAAGCTAGGAGGGATAGCTAATACTAGAGAAGAGAGAGAGAGGATTAAAAAAGATATAAATAAACTGGAGCAGTGGGCAGCAACTAACAGAATGTTTTTTAACTGGGAAAAATGCAAAGTACTACATCTGGGCATTAAAAATAAAAAAAAGCATATACAGAATGGGAGGAATAGGGCTAAGCAACAGCACATGTGAAAAAGACTTGGATATACTAATAGATCACAGACTGAATATGAGTCAACAGTGTGATGCAGCAGCAAAAAAGGCAAATGCAATTCTAGGATGTATTAACAGAAGCATACAGTCAGGATACATACAGCATACAGGAGTTCCCTTCCAACTCTACGATTCTATGATTCTAATCAACCGAATTTAACTCCAACTTTATCAAACATCTGTGAAATCAAACTGTCCACTTAGGAAGCAACACTGATTGACAATCAATTTCACACGCTGTTGTGCAAATGGAATAGACAACAGATGTAAATTAATGGTGTTGGGCTGTGAGCACAACCCCGTCTGTGGACGTCGAGCACTCAGACCATCCTCATGGAGTCGGTTTCTAACCGTTTGTGCAGACACATGCACATTTGTGGCCTGCTGGAGGTCATTTTGCAGGACTCTGGCAGTGGTCCTCCTGTTCCTTCTTGCACAAAGGCTGAGGTAGCGGTCCTGCTGCTGGGTTGTTGCCCTCCTACGGCCCCCTCCATGTCAGGGCCTAGTTATCTGGCACATGCGCAGTAAAGCTTTTCGGCTTTGCCTGCAGTTGGGCAAAGCATACTGCGCGTGCGCGAGCCAAGAATGCTTAGCGCACGCGCAAAAGATGGCGGACACCTACTCCTATTCATGAAAAAACTGCGAACGGTGGCCAAGGATGGGGAGGCGGCAAAGATTTGAAACATCGCCCATCGGATCGGACAGATCTCATTTAAACCAGGTGACAGATTCCCTTTAAAGGGAATCTGTCAGTTGGCTCAATGCTAGTCCTAATCCATCTACATGGGTAAAAGAAGTCAAAGAAAGCTGAATAAAATAATGCCTTCATATCTGCAATTCAAGGACTTATTCCAGAGAAATCCACATTTTTCTTATGTAAATGAGCTGTTAAGATGTATGGGTCGGACACTGATCTGTATGAGAACCTGCCTCTAGAGCTTATTTTTAATGAAAGGGGAACGTTTCCAGTGTGAGACATGGATATCCGCAGAGCAGAATGTAATTTACATTTACAGTTATAAGGTGTCTCAAGCTAGTAACGCCCCTTTTATTTAAAATAAGCCCTGGAGTCAGATTGTCAGGGAGAAAAAATCTCTTTACTGTTACCGCTATTATACGGTACTTCAGAAAAAGACATAATATTTTATGCATCAAATGGATAGTGCCCCATTGGGAGTCCCATTTAAATGCTAAATAATAGTAGTAATATAATAAGTTTTATTTTTATAGTGCCAACATATTCCGCAGCACTTTACAATTTTAGAGGGACTTGCACAAACAATAAAAGACATTACAGAATAAGCATAATTCACATATCAAAAGGAGTGATGGCTCTGCTCGCAAGCATACTATGAGGAATGCGATTGGCGATAGGCCAGTCTAAACAAATGTGTTTTTAGGCCACTGTGGGTATTGGAAATTAATCAAATTGTCCTTGGTAGTGCATCCCAAAATATTGGCAAAGCACATGAGAAATCTTAAAAACGGGAATGTGAGGTTTGGATTATTAAGGAATCTAATTTTAAGATGTTAACAGAACGGATGGCATGGGTAGGGTGGTAGCCTGAGACAAGGGAGGAGATGTAGGAGGAGTGCTGAACTGTGGAGCACTTTGTCGGTCAGAGTGCTAAGTTTAAATAGAACTCTGTATCGGATGGCCAACCAGTGCAATTACAAGCACAAGGAAAAGGCATCGGTGTAGCGGCTGGTGAGGAATACAATCCTGGCTGATGCAGTCAGGATGGATGGAAGAGGGGAGAGTTTAGTAGGAGAGAGACCAATTAGTAGAGAGTTGCAATAGTCCAGACAAGATTGAATAAGGGCTACAAAGAGAGTTTTTGCAGTCAAAGTCAGTAACGGTCTAGAGTAGAGTTGAGCGATACCGTCCGATACTTCAAAGTATCGTATCGGATGGTATCGGCCGATCTTTAAAAAAAGTATCGGTATCGCCGATTCCGATACCGGAAGTCCCATTCAAGTCTATGGGACTTCCGGTATCGGAATAAGAAAAACCCTTTCCTGCCCTTGTACAGCCTCTCTGGGGTCTGTACGGGCCTTTCGGGGGGCTGTGCCGGCCTGCCAGGGGGTCTGTGCAGGCTCCGGTGGTCTGTGCCGGCCTGCCGGTGGTCTGTGCAGGCTCCGGGGGGCTGTGCCGGCCTGCCGGGGGGCTGTGCAGGCTCCGGGGGTCTGTGCAGGCATCGTCCGATGGGACTACAAGTCCCATCGGGCGATGCCTGCTACCATGACAGTGATTGACACATTAGCCAATGATGGGACAGTAGTAGTCCCATCATCCGGCTAATGTGTTAAATGTAAAAAAAAAAAAAAAATTACATGCTACATACATACAACATGCATACTACATACATGCTACATTCATACTACATACTACATACATGCTACATTCATACTACATAAATACTACATGCAACATACATACTACATATATACTACATGCATGCTACATACATACTGCATGCTACATACATACCACATATATACTACATACATACTACATGCATGCTACATGCATGCTACATGCTACATACATAACACATACATACTACATGCATGCTACATACATACTACATGCATGCTACATACATACTACATGCTACATACTACATATATACTACATGCATGCTACATACATACTACATGCTACATACATACTACATATATACTACATGCATGCTACATACTACATGCTACATACATACTACATATATACTACATGCATGCTACATACTACATGCTACATACATACTACATATATACTACATTCATACTACATACATACTACATGCATGCTACATGCATGCTACATGCATGCTACATACATACTACATACATACTACATACATACCACATATATACTACATACATACAATACATTCATACAATACATACATAGACATACAGTACATATAACATAGAGTAACATACTTACCAATACTTGTCACATTGTTCCCCGAAGCCATTGTCTTTTCCGGGATAAATATTAACATAACAAACCACAAAAATACTCACCCACGATCCGAAGCAGTCCACGAGTGTGTCCCACGACGATCTTGGGTAGAGAACTGCAGCATCAGATGATGCTGCCGTTCTCTACGGGCTGCAGGAATCCAATGACGGAAGGTAGGTATCCTTCCGCACTGTATTCCTCCGCCACTTAAAAAAAAAAAAGTCCCTAGTCTCACTTTATGCCATTGCTGTGTGGGAAATTCCCACACAGCAATGGCATAAAGTGAGACTAGGGACTTTTTTTTTTTAAGTGGCGGAGGAATACAGTGCGGAAGGATACCTACCTTCCGTCATTGGATTCCTGCAGCCCGTAGAGAACGGCAGCATCATCTGATGCTGCCGTTCTCTACCCAAGATCGTCGTGGGACACACTCGTGGACTGCTTCGGATCGTGGGTGAGTATTTTTGTGGTTTGTTATGTTAATATTTATTCCGGAAAAGACAATGGCTTCGGGGAACAATGTGACAAGTATTGGTAAGTATGTTACTCTATGTTATATGTACTGTATGTCTATGTATGTATTGTATGAATGTATTGTATGTATGTAGTATATATGTGGTATGTATGTAGCATGTAGTATGTATGTGGTATGTATGTAGCATGCATGTAGTATGTATGTAGCATGCATGTAGTATGTATGTAGCATGCATGTAGTATGTATGTAGTATGTATGTAGTATGTATGTAGTATGTATGTAGCATGCAGTATGTATGTAGCATGCATGTAGTATATATGTAGTATGTATGTAGCATGCATGTAGTATATATGTAGTATGTATGTAGCATGCATGTAGTATGTATGTAGTATGTATGTAGTATATATGTGGTATGTATGTAGCATGTAGCATGCATGTAGTATGTATGTAGCATGCATGTAGTATGTATGTAGCATGCATGTAGTATGTATGTAGCATGCATGTAGTATGTATGTAGCATGTATGTAGTATGTATGTAGCATGTAGTATGTATGTAGCATGCATGTAGTATATATGTAGTATGTATGTAGTATGCATGTAGTATATATGTAGTATGTATGTAGCATGCATGTAGTATGTATGTAGTATGTATGTAGTATGTATGTAGCATGCAGTATGTATGTAGCATGTATGTAGTATGTATGTAGTATATATGTAGTATGTATGTAGCATGCATGTAGTATGTATGTAGTATGTATGTAGCATGCATGTAGTATGTATGTAGTATGTATGTAGCATGCATGTAGTATGTATGTAGTATGTATGTAGCATGCAGTATGTATGTAGTATGTATGTAGTATGTATGTAGCATGCATGTAGTATGTATGTAGTATGTATGTAGCATGCAGTATGTATGTAGTATGTAGTATGTATGTAGTATATATGTAGTATGTATGTAGCATGCATGTAGTATGTATGTAGTATTTTTTTTTTTTTTTTTTAACATTTAACACATTAGCCGGATGATGGGACTACTACTGTCCCATCATTGGCTAATGTGTCAATCACTGTCATGGTAGCAGGCATCGCCCGATGGGACTTGTAGTCCCATCGGACGATGCTTGCACAGACCCCCGGACATCAGCACAGCCCCCCGGCAGGCCGGCACAGCCCCCCGGCAGGCCGGTACAGACCCCCACAGGGTGCACAGACCACCGGCAGGCCGGCACAGCCCCCCGGCAGGCCGGTACAGACCCCGGGCAGTCCACACAGCCCCCCGGCAGGCCGGCACAGCCCCCCGGCAGAGACCCCCGAAGGCCCGAAATGACGGCGCATCATGATGCGCACACACCGCGCATCATGATGACGTCAGGCCGTCAATCAACTGAACTTCCGATTCCGATGCCGAATTCCGATATTGAAAAAATATCGGAAGTCGGTATCGGAATTCCGATACAGCAAGTATCGGCCGATACCCGATACTTGCGGTATCGGAATGCTCAACACTAGTCTAGAGATATTTTTGAGGTGTAGGTGAAATAAGCAGGCAAGTGATCGAATGTGGGGAGTGAGGGAGTTGAACATTAATAGCGACATGTTTTCATCTCACAAAGTAATTCAGTACCTTTACACACAATGGAGTAACAATTCCCACTTTTGTAAAACCTCCATATTCCTCAAAAACTCTCCTGAACTTAGTTTAGTGTTTTAAACTGCTTGTTGTGTTCCCATTATGTTGAAAATTCCCTTATCCTATGATTTTATCAACACTCTTGCCTTACTCAATTGGATTTAAGCCTGGCAACTAGCCATGAGCAAACCCAAACTGTAATGTTCGGGGTTCGTACCGGACACCTAATGTCCGGTGCTGAACGCCAAACACTGACTTCTCCCGCAAGTCCGTTTTAGTGCTTGGCGTTTGGATGCTCAATTAAGCTTGTTGAAAGACTGCAGTGCAGCCAATCAACAAGCTCTTCGGCTGTGGACACTTCCGCAGCCATCACAATCATGCCGAGTATGGGCATGGCTGTGATTGGCCGGTACACCACGTGACCAGGCCTATATAAGTACTGGATCACGGGTGTCTGTGCCACTCTGTTCTGACTAGCATAGTGACAGGACACAGCTCATGTTAGGGACAGTGTTAGGCTCTGTAGGTACACTCTGCACCCATCTCTGTGGGGGTACTCTGCACCCATTTATGTAGCAGTACTCTGCAAAATAGCGTCTGCGAATGTACTCTGCAAACAGCACATGTGGGTGTACTCTGAAAAACAGCCTCTTTTGGTGTACTTTAGAAAACAAACTGTGTTGGGGTATTTTAAAAACAGGCTCTGTGGGAGTACTCTAAAAAACTTTTTTTTAATTTGGGGAGGCACTAAAACATTAGGAATGACAAATAGAATTAATAAACTGCAGTAGAGTATGGCTGGTTGTGGCTCGTAGTCTTCTCTATTCAGCCAAAGGTTCATTTTAACCGTTTCCCGACCGCCCACAGAAGTTAAACGTCGGTGCTAGCTGGGCTTTGTGCAGCGCCAACGTTTGTCTACGGTGGGTGGTCTCGCAGCGCTCAGGACCCCCAAGCACTGCAATTACTGTGCAGAGCTGTTGCTCTGACAGGTGACATCATCAGGACCTGATTAGATCAGGTCCCAATGATGTTAACCCTTTGCTATCTTCTAGATGCCGCGATCGCGACATTTAGAAGATAGCAGGAGGAGACCCCTGCTATTTTTACCTCTCAGACGCCCCCAGCAGCGTTGCCTGGCAGCCGGAGGTCACCTGATGTCCTCTGGCTCTGTCAGCTACAGAGGCTTGTTAGGCTCAGCCTGCAGCTGAGTCTACTGTAACAAGCGATCTCCCTCTGCAGCACTGACAGGTCTCTTGCAATGCATGTGTATTGCATTGTAAGAGACCAGTGATCAGACAAATGAAAATTGAAGTCTCATACAGGGACTAAGTAAAAAAGTTAAAAAAAAGAAAAAAAATGTTTTAAAACTATTAAAAAAAAAAAATCACAAAATAAATAAAAAAGAAAAAATATTAAATCAATAAATACATATATATTTTTAAAAGCAAAAAAAGTACACATACTTGGTATTGCCGCGTTCGGAAGGAGCTAACCTATAAAACGGTCACACTTGTTCATTGTTCGGTGCACATCATAAAAAGAAAAAAAAAAGGAGGAAAAACCTTTGCTTTTTCATCATGTTGCCACACAAGAAGTAGAATACAACGCGATCAAAAAGTCATATCAAAATAAAAATGGTAGCAATGAAAACGTCATCTTGTCCCGCAAAAAACAAGCCACCATCCAGCTTCAACAGCGGAAAAATAAAAAAGTTATAGCTTTCAGAATAAAGCGATGCAAAAACAATTATTTTTTCTATAAAATAGTTTTTATTGTGAAAAAGCGGCAAAACGTAAAAAAAATATAAATGTGGTATCACTGCAATCGTACTGACCTGAAGAATAAAGCTGCCTTATTAATTTTACTACCCACAGAACGTCATTAAAAAAATAAAAAAAAATTTCCAGAATTCCTGGCGTTTGATCATTCTGTCTCCCAAAAATCAGAATAGAAAGCGATCAAAAAATTTCATGTGCCCGAAAATGGTACTAATAAAAACGTCAGCTCATTCCACAAAAAACAAGCCATCACATGACTCTGTGGGCCAAAATATGGAAAAATTATAGCTCTCAAAATGTGGTGATGCAAAAATTAGTTTTCGCAATAAAAAGCATTTTTTTAGTGTGTGACAGCTGCCAAACATAAAAACCCGGTATAAATCTAGTATCGCTGTAATCGCACCGACTCGAAGAATAAAGTCACCTAATCACTAATACCGCACAAGGAACGGCATAAAAAATAAATAAAAAACTACTTCTACACAGGCTATTGGTTTTTTCATTCTGCCTCCCAAAGATCGCGGTAAAGCTTGGCACACATTTATCCTGTGCTCTGCGCTGAGCGCTTACACCAGGGTTTCTGTGTAAATCTCTGATTAGGCACATCAGGGGCTCTCCAAATGCAACATGACATCCGCTGTCGATTCCAGCCAATTTTGCATTCCAAAAGTCAAATGGCGCTCCTTCCCTTTCAAGCCCTGCCGTGCGCCCAAACAGTAGTATTGTCCCACATATGGGGTATCGGCGTGCTCATGAGAAATTGCTCAACAATTTGTATGGAGCAATTTCTCCTGTTACCCTTATGAAAATGCAAAATATGAAGCTAAAATGATATATTTGTGAAAAATGTTGCTTTTTTATTTCCACGGCTCTATGTTATAAACTTCTGTGAAGCACCTGTGGGTTCAAGGTGCTCAATACACATCTAGATAAGTTCCCTAAGGGGTCTAGTTTCCAAAATGGGGTTACTTGTTGGGGGTTTTCACTGTTTAGGCATGTCAGGGGCTCTCCAAACGCAAAATGGCGTCCGCTATCGATTCCAGCCAATTTTGCATTCCAAAAGTCAAAAGGCGCTCCTTCACTTTCATGCCCTGCTGTGCACCCAAACAGTAGTATTCTCCCACATATGAGGTATCGCCATGCTCAGGAGAAATTGCAAAGCAAAATGTATAGTCCATTTTCTCCTGTTACCCTTGCGAAAGTAAAAAAAAAGGTCTAAAGGAAAATTTTTAAACCTAGCACTCAACTTAAATTTGTATTTGTAAGGCGGTTTATTGTAGTACACGAAAAAAGACGTTTCGGTCAATGTGACCTTCTTCAGTTACTACAAGGGTAAATATAATTACAAAACAAAACGTCATATAAAACAGAAAAAAATAACAAGGAAAAAAAGGGAAAAAAAAACAAAGGAAAACAGAAGTATATACAAACAATAGTCAAAATGGTCATACAAAAATAGGATAAATTGGTCGCAGATAACGCCAGGTATCCCACACTGCCCATAGCACGCCAAATAATTTAAAAAGAGCCATAGAAAATATATAGCAGCAATCCATAAGAATGTCAAACATACCGTGTGGTATATAGATTGTGTAGAGCTTATAGGCATCTATCAGAAAGGACGATGGTGCTTTAGGCATCTAAAAAACAAGATGCGGTGAAATGGAGCGTATGATAGTAGTAGTGAATCATGTAGCAGGAAAAAAAAAACAAAAACAAAAATAGTACTTACTGAGGAGAATGATCTCTCTAAGGAAATGAGCTGTGGAGGATATAGCAAGGGGGAACATTATTGCAATGTGTGCATAAATAGTATCACCTCCCCTGTTGATAGGACATATCAGCACTAAGTATTTACCTTGTCAGTATATAGGAGAGGGGCAAACGTGCCTCCAGATGCGGTGTCCACCGGCCATCTGATCCTGCATGCAGACATGCAGGTTTAAAAAGGGGAGGGGGAGGGATATTTAGTGGTGGGCGGCCAATAGGAGCTGTAAGATCCAGTAAACAGGAAGTGACTAACAGGAAGAATATGGCTGTGGGATCCACAGTACAGGGAGCTTACTTTCCACCAGAGGAAAGACATAATAACAGCTCAAAATGTGGAGAAACACATGCTAATGATAGCGGTTATGTGTGAGGATGCTATATATTGTTGGTAGGGAGATTGGAATTCAGAATTCAAGAGATAGAAATTAACATATAAATGACCATAGCCTGGCCAAGAGAAAACATTGAATGGGGTGGGAGTGAGCAGGCAATGGTCCCCTGGTGTCGGGATTATGCTAATTGAGACACTGTGCAGAGGTCCAGAGAAATATACTAAATAACTTTATTGTGATAATTCATACAACGGCAGTATATTCAAGGAGAACTATAAAGAGAGAGGCAAAAGAAGCTGAGATCGATAGTATTTGTGCTGTGCAGACTTGTGGGAGAGAAATAACGCTATGTAATCCCAAATAGATAGAAATAGGCTTGTAGCAGTGGCGTCCAATTCCAACACATTAATATAATCAACTCTGTGAGAGAGAGAGGAATACATTAGTATATTATGGCATCAAGACGGCTCCTAGAAAGACGAATATACATAAAAGTAGCATAATAAACAGGTCGGAAAAAAAAAAAAAACATTACATACACTGAGTGTTGACTCTAATTTTGTAAAGGGCTTATGTGAGATGTAGTTTTTTACAAAAATGCTGATATTTCATAATCCATATTTAACCCTCTCGGGCTCATAGTTTCAAGGGTATGGATCCAAAATGCCTCTCGTTTTTTGAGGTGAAGGATCCTGTTACCACCCCGTCGGGGAGGTGACACTTGTTCTATTACCTGAAATCGAAGTTGTGAGATGTTATGACCCTGGGTAATGAAGTGGTGGGGAATGGGAAGAAGAAGATTTTTGCACCTAATTGTTGATTTGTGCTTTGATATTCGATCTCGTATGGGTTGTGAAGTTTCCCCTAGTTTTTACCCTTGTAGTAACTGAAGAAGGTCACATTGACCGAAACGTCTTTTTTCGTGTACTACAATAAACCGCCTAAGGCTACTTTCACACACCAGTTTTTTGCCGTCAGGCAGGATCCGGCTATTTTTAGAAAAAACGGATCCGGCATAAATTTTGGAGAACTGTAGAAACGGATCCGTTTTTCTGCCGGATCCATCTAGCAGGTTATATCTGTTTCCTGGGGGCTGGCCAATTGGATCTGAGCATGCGCAGACTTAAAAAAACGGATCCGGTGGCTGGATCCATCTTTTTCTGGATCCGGCGCATTCCGGCGCCCATAGACTTTCATTGTGGCAAAAAGCCGGAAGCATCGGATCCGGCGCTTCCGGCTTTTTCGCCGGAGACAAAAAACGTTACAGTAGCCGTTTTTTCCAGACGCCGGAATGAGACAAGTAGTCGGATCCGGCAAAAAACGGATGAAACGCAATGCCATCCGGCGCGATCCGGCGCTAATGCCAGTCAATGGGGAAAAACTGGATCCGGCATTGCATTTTGCCGGATCCGGTTTTACAAAAAAAAGGCGGATCGCGCCTGACGGCGAAAAACTGATGTGTGAAAGAGGCCTTACAAATACCTTTAAGTTGAGTGCTAGGTTCATGTTTGTTGCTTTAACGGTTTGGGAACCTAACCTTAGCACCATCTTGAGTTGTGCTCACGGTGTTCTTTCTATACGTGTCTCCCCATACGTGATTGCACACTTTATGGTCATGACTACTTTCTCCTACAACGCAGAGGAAACCGCCAGTATCCTTGCACAATCCAAAATCCCCAGTGATTTCTTACAAATTCCCCCACGTGAAACCCGTGGTAGGGACTTGGAATGTGAATTAAGATTTCTTACCAATTCAGAATTGCATTGTGCTACTTTGTATGAGTATTTACGGGTCCAACGGATTCCTAGAGGTCTCCGGGTTCCTCTGCGACCTACACTTTTTCGGGAATCTCCTGACTTTTGTGCTAAATTTGAACAAATCCTTAACAAGTGTTCTCTCGACCTAATAACTCTCACAGTTGAATACCTCCAGAAGGCGGTTATAACCAGCTCTGAACGTGTGAAGGTCATCGAAACCCAATTATCAGCAACTGGTACACCAGACGAACTAAGTTCTCTAAAGGCTGAGATTCAAGTACGTATTGACCGCCATAAACGGGATATCAAAACTAGGAAGAGGAACAAATTCGCCAGGGACGCAGAGGACTATAAATTCAACCGTGTCTACAGATGGCAGGACAGCTCAAGATTCACAAATACCAGACCAAGCCATCAATTATCGACAGATTATTCCACCTCCGGTTCAGACCAGGAACAAGGACTAACCGCTTCTACTTCAGCTCCTTTTTTAGGTTCACGCCGGCGTTACAACTACAGAAGAAGACAAGGCGGGGACATAGACACAAGAAGGGACCAGGACCAAGGTCGAATCACCCGATCCAAGGTACGGACAATCAGGTGATCAACATCTCCTCAAGAACCCTGAGTATCACAGAATATGCCGTCCTACAAAAGGGTCTCTCATTCTGCCCATCTTACAGATGTCGCACTTTTGACTTAGATATGGACCTCCAACGGTTTTTCCGTCTTATAAGACTCAAGGTTCATTTCTCAACAATACCTGATAATAATGATCCCCCATTGGCAACCAACCCTAAACTTTTGTCTTCCCAAAGCTTGGGCCTACGTAATAAAAGTTTGTTCCGGCCCCCACATGCCTCACATGCAGTTGAAACATTCATCAATTTTGTACAGAACTCATTCCAATCATTAAGAAATGATATTGATAGGGGTACTTTGTTTTATCCTTCCAACCTTACAATTGAGGAACGACATGCCTTTCAGTCCTTACAGGAGGACAACTCCATAGTCATAAAACCGGCTGACAAGGGTGGGGCCCTAGTAATCATGGATAAATCCATGTATTTGTCCGAAATCATGGGACAATTGATTGACACTTCAATTTACCATACGCTGCCGCGTGATCCCACCTTTGATATTAGCCGCCAAATTAATACCATCCTCCAGAAATACTCGGATCTGGGGGTTCTCGATCAGAAAACTTGTGATTTTCTCAGTAATAAAAACCCCATCACTCCTGTTTTTTACACTCTCCCAAAAGTCCATAAAAATCTGGAGAGACCACCTGGTAGACCGATTGTGGCGTCCACAGATTCGATTCTGTCACCCCTGGCAGTATTTTTAGAAAAAATATTAACACCTTTGATTCAGAAGTCTAAGTCCTTTATTCTGGACACAGGGGCCTTTCTATCAGATATCCAACATCTCCAAAAAGTCCCACAGGAGGCACTACTAGTAACACTAGATGTAAAGGATCTTTACACTTCGATTCCCCACTCTGATGGTATTAATTCTACAGCCCGATTACTCGCTTCCACAGGAATGGATGTAGATCAAATACACCTATGTATTGATCTTCTCCACTTGGTACTCACTTCTAATTTTTTTCTCTTCCAAGATGACTTCTACCTACAGGTACGTGGGACCGCAATGGGCTCCAATGTAGCGCCCCCATATGCAAATGCCTATATGGCGGATTTCGAGGAAAGCATCATCTATAAAAACGACCTCTTCCGCAACTACGCCATCATATGGAAGCGCTATATCGATGATGTCTTTTGCATATGGGGCGGCTCATTGGAGTCCTTGCTCTCTTTTTTTGACATCCTGAATTCATCCTGGCCCGGTATCCAATTCACCATAGGACACGATCTTTGGCGCATGAATTTTTTGGACACCATAGTCATTAAGGATCCCAATGGCTTCCTATCCACTGACCTGTATATTAAAAGTACAGACCGGAACAGCCTCCTCCATTTTGAAAGTCTCCATCCTCCCTCCACCAAACGGGCAATACCTAAATCACAATATCAAAGAGTGAAACGTATTGTTACCAACACTGATACTAGAACTCTATGCCTGGATGAGATGACCAACAAATTTGTAGAAAGAGGATATCCCCCCTCTTTACTAGAAGCATCAAGAGATACCCCCACACGATCACACGAGGGAATGACAAACCACATTCCGTTTGTACATACGTTCCACCCCTTTGCCTATATTATTCACAAGTCCATTCGTAAAAATTGGCATTTACTTTCCACAGCTCATCCTGATGTTCGAGAATTTCAAAAACCGTTTCTCCCCTGCTTTAAACGAGCACCCAATCTGAAGGACTCCCTGGTCAAAGCAGACATTGGCCCTAAATCCACTATTCACAAACAACGTTTTCTACATAAACCTAAAATGGGAACTTTCCCATGCCTACATTGTGTGCAATGTAACAATGTTCTCAAGGGAGATAAATTTGTACACCCCCATTCTGGCAAAGAATTTAAAATCTCCAATTTCTTTACATGTGATTCTGCTTATGTGATATATCTCATTAAATGTCCCTGTGGTCTCTTATATGTAGGGGAAACTTCACAACCCATACGAGATCGAATATCAAAGCACAAATCAACAATTAGGTGCAAAAATCTTCTTCTTCCCATTCCCCACCACTTCATTACCCAGGGTCATAACATCTCACAACTTCGATTTCAGGTAATAGAACAAGTGTCACCTCCCTGACGGGGTGGTAGCAGGATCCTTCACTTCAAAAAACGAGAGGCATTTTGGATCCATACCCTCGAAACTATGAGCCCGAGAGGGTTAAATAGGGATTATGAAATATCAGCATTTTTGTAAAAAACTACATATCACATAAGCCCTTTACAAAATTAGAGTCAACACTCAGTGTATGTAATGTTTTTTTTTTTGTTTTTTTTTCCGACCTGTTTATTATGCTACTTTTATGTATATTCGTCTTTCTAGGAGCCGTCTTGATGCCATAATATACTAACGTATTCCTCTCTCTCTCACAGAGTTGATTATATTAATGTGTTGGAATTGGACGCCACTGCTACAAGCCTATTTCTATCTATTTGGGATTACATAGCGTTATTTCTCTCCCACAAGTCTACACAGCACAAATACTATCGATCTCAGCTTCTTTTGCATCTCTCTTTATAGTTCTCCTTGAATATACTGCCGTTGTATGAATTATCACAATAAAGTTATTTAGTATATTTCTCTGGACCTCTGCACAGTGTCTCAATTAGCATAATCCCGACACCAGGGGACCATTCCCTACCAACAATATATAGCATCCCCACACATAACCGCTATCATTAGCATGTGTTTCTCCACATTTTGAGCTGTTATTATGTCTTTCCTCTGGTGGAAAGCAAGCTCCCTGTACTGTGGATCCCACAGCCATATTCTTCCTGTTAGTCACTTCCTGTTTACTGGAGCTTACAGCTCCCATTGGCCGCCCACCACTAAATATCCCTCCCCCTCCCCTTTTTAAACCTGCATGTCTGCATGCAGGATCAGATGGCCGGTGGACACCGCATCTGGAGGCACGTTTGCCCCTCTCCTATATACTGACAAGGTAAATACTTAGTGCTGATATGTCCTATCAACAGGGGAGGTGATACTATTTATGCACACATTGCAATAATGTTCCCCCTTGCTATATCCTCCACAGCTCATTTCCTTAGAGAGATCATTCTCCTCAGTAAGTACTATTTTTTTTTTCCCTGCTACATGATTCACTACTACTATCATACGCTCCATTTCACCGCATCTTGTTTTTTAGATGCCTAAAGCACCATCGTCCTTTCTGATAGATGCCTATAAGCTCTACACAATCTATATACCACACGGTATGTTTGACATTCTTATGGATTGCTGCTATATATTTTCTATGGCTCTTTTTAAATTATTTGGCGTGCTATGGGCAGTGTGGGATACCTGGCGTTATCTGCGACCAATTTATCCTATTTTTGTATGACCATTTTGACTATTGTTTGTATATACTTCTGTTTTCCTTTGTTTTTTTTCCCTTTTTTTCCTTGTTATTTTTTTCTGTTTTATATGACGTTTTGTTTTGTAATTATATTTACCCTTGTAGTAACTGAAGAAGGTCACATTGACCGAAACGTCTTTTTTCGTGTACTACAATAAACCGCCTTACAAATACCTTTAAGTTGAGTGCTAGGTTCATATTTGTTGCTTTAACGGTTTGGGAACCTAACCTTAGCACCATCTTGAGTTGTGCTCACGGTGTTCTTTCTAAAGGAAAATTTTTGTGAAAGAAAAGGAAATGTTTCTTTTTCCCTCCACATTCCATTCATTCATGTGAAGCACCTGAAGGGTTAATAAACTTCTTGAATGCGGTTTTGAGTACCTTGAGGGGTACAATTTTTAGAATGGTGTCACTTTTGGGTATTTTCTGTCATGTAGGCCCCCCAAACTCACTTCAAATGTGAGGTGGTCCCTAAAAAAATGGTTTTGTAAATTTTGTTGTTAAAATGAGAAATCGCTGGTCAACTTTTAACCCTTATAACTTCCAAACAAAAAAAAAATTTGGTTCTAAAATTGTACTGATGTAAAACAAACATGTTGAAAATGTTACTTATTAAGTTTTTTGTGTGCCATATCTCGCTGATTTAAGGGCATAAAAATTCAAAGTTGGAAAATTGCTAAAGTTTCTAAATTTTTTGCCAAATGTCCATTTTTTTCACAAATAAACGCAAGTTAAATGAAAGAAATTTTACCACTATCATGAAGTACAATATGTCATGAGAAAACAATTTCAGAATCAGCAGGATCTGTTTAAGCGTTCTAGAGTTATGACCTCATAAGGTGACACTGGTCAGAATTGAAAAAATTGGCCCAGTCACAAAGGCAAAAACAGGCTCTGGTGCGAAAGGGTTAATAAATTTGTTGAGCTTGCTTATGCATGTTGGGTCTGTGATCACTCCCCCTGCTATGCTAAACACGCATTCCTACAGCATACATGCCACAGGGCAGACCAGCACCTGCACTTCCAAGGAATAAAGGGCAAGATCAGGCCATGTATCCAATTTGGAGACTCAGTAGTTAAATGGGGCAGACCCATCACTCAGTACGTGGAGAGGTGTGGACACATACTCTCCCACCATGTTGTTGAAACGTTGCCTCTTGTTAAAACAAACCATATCAGATGGTGGTGCTGGATGTTTTGATGCTGAGGAAGGTTTTCCACATTTTGCCATGCAAACCCTGCCTTTTGAGGTGGTTCCGGTACTCCAGCTGTGTTGGTGACTTGCTCCTCTGTCTCTGCCTTGTGCTTCCACTGAGCCTCCACCGTCAGGTGGGGATGCTGTCAGTAGTGTGTCTATCAGCATGCGCTTGTATTTACTGCATGTGCCGTTCACATTCCAGTGGCATAAGGATGTATGGCATGTTGTCCTTATAGCGGGGATACAGCAGAGTGGTCACCCAATAATCAGCACTGGTAACAATCTGCACATCTTAGCAGTCGTTGCACATGCACAGTAGTGTGCATTCGCTCATGTTAACCAGGCTGCCCAGAGGCAATGACAAGCTGTCCTCAGTGGCAGGTGTATTGTCTGCATACTCTGCATCCCCCAGGCCCTGCTTCAGTGATTCCCATGAGCTGCTTTGAGTGCCACCTCCTCCTCATCCTCCCAAACTGTGTCCTGGGTTGACAGTTGTGTACCTGGCCGCTGTTGATACAGGAATCCACCTTCTGGGCCATGTGTGTCTGACTGGCCTGATAATGGTGTGAAAGCTCCCTGTTCCTTCTCTTTCAACTTTTCCACTACCTCAACCATCATTGCCTGATGCTTTTATTTCAAGGAGTCATAGAAGTGGGACAGGAATGCTGATGATGGCGTCATCAGCGCTGGCCATGTTCATGGAGTACTCGAAGCAACATAACAAGGCACCCATGTCCCACATGGAGGCCCACTCATTGATGGTGAAGTGGTGTAATTCCGCAATGCGACTTACCCATGCGTGCTGCAGCTGAAACTCCACTATCGCCTGCTGCTGCTTCTGTCTCTCCAGCTTATGCAAGGCGGAGTTCTACCTTGTGGGTGTGTCGCATATGAGGTGGTGATTTGGAAGGCAGAAGTGACGGCGCAGTGCAGACAAAAAGCACACAGGTGGCCTGCAATTTCTGCAGCATCTACGACATCTCTTTGTGGGTAGCCAGGTGGCCCTGTTGCTTGGGAGTGAAAGAGGCTGAGACCGAACCAGAAGAGGGAGCAGGAGAATTCTCAGATGTTTCTAGGTTTTTCAGGTGTGTGGTCCATTGCAGCTCTTGCTTTGCATTCAGATGCCAGGTGGTGCTCAGGTTGAGAACATTTATAACTTGCTTCAGTCTATGACATCACAGCAAGCAAACCACTAGTGTCTTGTCATCAGCACATTGCCTGGAGAAAAACCATGCCAGAGAGCTTGTTTGAGCTGGCTCTGGTGTGCTCAGTTTGTCGACATGGTGGGCAGCAGCAGCCAGTGTACTAGATAGGGACCAGCAGCTTGCTTTTGCACCCTGCTTTCTCTTTTGCTTTGCAGCTGGGGTAACGTGACCACCACCTCTTCCTCCAAATTGTCCATGTCAATCGTATGGCATTCATTCCACGTGGGGTCTAGGACCTTATCATCCCCCCACATGATTTTCCACTCTGTCACCACCCCTGCTCTCCTTGCCAGTCTGCACAAAACAGAACACCGCAGCAGTTGGTAAATGTTTCATCATCATCTGAGATGTGCTGTGGTGGTCCACTGACCATTATCACTACCCCTCCAATATACTCCTCCTCAAACAGAACAATTGGTTGGGCATCAGAGCACTTAATATTTTCCACTTGTGGGGCATGGGCAGGTGAATGGCTCACAGAGCCATAGCAGTGATCAAAAAGCAGAAGTGACTGCTGCATGACTAGGGGCTGCTTCCCTGATTTGTAAGGGGGTGAGGTGCAAGACAGATGCCCATGGACCACAGGTGCAAACTCTGTGCTTTCAGCAGGGGATTGGGTGGAAACAAAGCAAGGAGCTAGAGGCACTCTGTTATGAATGGGTCACCGAGGAGGAAAAAACAAAACAAGCTAAGTCCCAGAAAAACCAGAGAGGTTGGTAACTATGCAGATTGCAGATCCCTGATCCTAACCACACAACTAGCAGCAGCCGTGGAGCGTTCCTACGATGATCATAGATGCCTTGTCACCGCCGGAGGACTAAATAAGCCTAAAGCCAGAAAGGGGAAAACTAACTGCCCCAGAGCAGACCCCAAAGGAAAGACAGCCCCCACACATGTATTGACGGTGAAAGAAGATGAAAACACTAACACAGGCAGGAAAATAGGCTGAGCAAATGATGGGGCCCAAACTAACTAGAAAGGACAGGAAAGGAAAAACACTGTCTGCAATCTGCCAAAAACCCTACAAAAATAATGTCCAACACTTCTGATAACAAAATGAACCCTGAAGTCACTAGACTTCTCCCACTATATCAGCTCTCTGAAATATTCCAAGACAGAGCAAAAAGACGCCAATCTAATAGGGGACAAAAAGCAAATTGGCAAATACAGATAAATAAGAGTGGAAATTCAGTACAGCCCCAGCCGGGGCTGGCTGACCACACAAAAAACTGAATAGACCAACAGAATCAAGTGTGAACATTAGCAGAAAAACTTAGCTTGAGCTGACTGGAACAGAGCTGAACACCAAGAGCTGAAAAGCCAGGAGGAATCACCAGCACCAGAATAGGGTGTCGGCTGACTTAAATCCAGTCTGAAATTCCTGAGGTCCAATCATCATCCTCATTATCAGGTGGCAGATCTCTACTGATTAAATCAGCCTCACTACCTCCTGTTACCACAGAGGGAGCCTGGAAGGAGAACTCAACTGGTAGACCAGAAAATGAACTCACAGCAGCACTCTCAGCCATCCATTATAAAAGCACCTCTACTTGTTCTGGCCTCACGAAATTACACAGATCATCCTGTCACCTCCGTACACCAGCTTCATTTGGTTGCGTAGCAGGCACAGATTGACAAAGTTCTCTCACTGCAGCAGCTACACCACCACCAGCAGCACCATGGCCACGTCCCCTATTTGATGCTCTCCTCATTTTTTACACCCCTAAAAAGTGCAGAGTATTACACGGTCTTTACCACCAGAGGGAGCCTCGAAGGAGAACTCACAACTGGCAGACCAGAAAATGAACTCACAAAATTACCCACCCTTGAGGAGGGGTCACCGAACCCTCATCCATGCCACCAGGCCGATCAGGATGGGCCCGGCGAAAAGCATGAACCAATCTATTGGCATGAATATCAGAGGCAGAGACGCAAGAATTATCCTCCTAGCCATAACCCTTCCATTTGACCAAATACTGGAGTCTCCGTCTAACCAAACGTGAATCCAATATTTTCTCTACCTCATATTCCACATTTCCTTCAACCAACACAGGGTCAGGAGGTGCTGCCATAGGAACCACTGGCTCAACAAACCTCTTCAACAGAGATTTGTGAAATACATTATGGATCTTGAACGTAACTGGAAGAGCCAATCGAAAAGAAACAGGATTAAGAATCTCCAAAATCTTATAAGGTCCAATAAATCTTGGCTTAAATTTTGGAGTTGCAACCTTGATAGGTATATTCTTAGACGACAACCAAACCATATCACCCACTTTAAACCGGGGACCAATGGTCCTATGCCGGTTGGAAAATCGCTGGGCCTTTTCCTGAGAGAGTGACAACTTATCCACCATTTGGTCCCATATCTGCTGCATTCTCTCAACCACAGTGTCCACACCTGGGCAGGACGAAGATTCCACATGCCCTGAAGAGAATCGAGGATGAAGCCCAAAATTACAGAAAAAGGGTGACATCAAAGTGGCAGAACTAGCTCTATTGTTCAATGCGAATTCGGCCAAGGGCAAAAATGAGACCCAATCATCCTGATCAGCAGATATAAAACACCTTAAATAAGACTCCAATGTCTTGTTTGTTCTCTCAGTCTGTCCATTGGTCTGGGGATGAAAAGCGGAGGAGAAGGATAACTGAATTCCCAGATTGGAACAAAAGGCTTTCCAGAATCTGGAAACAAACTGGACTCCTCTGTCGGACACAATGTTCTCAGGAATCCCATGTTACCGAACCACCTGTTGTAAAAACAAGGGCACCAACTCAGCGGAAGATGGCAACTTTGGGAGTGGTACAAGATGGACCATCTTCGAAAATCTATCACAAACCACCCAGATAACAGTCATTCTCTAAGAGACAGGAAGATCAGAAATAAAATCCATTGAGATATAGGTCCATGGCCTCTTGGGCACCGGCAGGGGCATCAGCAACCCACTAGAACGAGAACAGGGTTTAGACCGAGAACAAGTCCCACGGGACTGTACAAAATTCCTGACTTCACGAGATAAGGCAGGCCACCAAAAAGACTGACTCACCAAATCTCTGGTACCAAAAATACCTGGATGACCAGCCAATGCGGAGCAATGAATTTCAGACATCACTCTCTTTCTCCACTGGTCAGGAACATACTATTTTCCCATAGGGCAACGCTCAGCTTTATCCTCCTGAAATTCCTCCAGGGCACATCTCAAATCAGACGAGATGGCAGAAAGAACTACCCCCTCACATAGAATGGTAGTAGGCTCGGTCACATTAAGAAAATCGGCAAAGAAACTCCTAGAAAGGGTGTCTGCCTTAACATTCTTAGTGCCAGGAAGAGAAGAGACCACAAAATTAAAACAGGTGAAAAACAAGGCCCATCTAGCCTGTCTAGGATTCAAGCGTTTGGCCGACTCCAGATAAATCAAATTTTTGTGATCGGTGAGGACCACAACTTGATGTCTAGCTCCCTCCAACCAATGTCTCCACTCCTCAATTGCCCACTTCATGGCCAACAATTCCCGATTCCCCACGTCATAGTTGCGTTCAGATGGGGAGAACTTTTGAGAAAAGAAGGCACAGGGATTCATCTTAGAAGTCACAGGGTACTTTTGCGACAAAACAGCTCCTGCACCAATCTCAGAAGTATCTACCTCCACCTGAAACGGAAGTGAGACATCAGGTTGCCGTAAAACTGGAGCTGAAGTAAATCTCCGCTTAAGCTCCTGAAATGTTGAGACAGCCTCAGGAGACCAATTCAGCACATCATCGCCCTTCTTGGTCAGATCAGTCAGTGGTTTGACAATGCCCGAAAAATTACCTATAAATTTATGATAGAAATTAGCAAAACCCAAAAACTTCTGGAGGGCCTTCACAGAAGTAGACTGAACCCAATCATAAATGGCCTGTACCTTGGCCGGGTCCATTTCAATAGTCGGCGGAGACAAGATAAATCCCAAAAATGAAATCCTCTGTACACCAAAGAGGCATTTCGATCCCTTAACAAATAGGGAATTCTCCCTCAAAATCCAGAACACAGTCCGGACGTGTTCCACATGAGAATCCCAATCACTAGAAAAGATCAAAATATCATCCAGATAGATGATCAAAAACATCCACAAAATCATGGAAAATATCATTCATATAGGACTGGAAGACAGAAGGGGCATTAGTGAGCCCAAAAGGCATCACCAGGTACTCAAAATGTCCCTCCGAGTATTAAACGCCGTCTTCCATTCATCCCCGTGCTTGATGCGAATAAGACTATACGCCCCCCTGAGGTCAAGCTTAGTAAACCAGCAGGCACTCTTAACTCTGGAGAATAAATCAGACATCAGAGGTAATGGGTACTGATATTTAACCGTCATCTTTGTTAAGGGAACGATAATCAATACACGGTCTTAATGAACCACCTTTCTTGGCCACAAAAAAGAAAACCCAGCACCTAAAGGTGATGAGGATGGTCTAATATGACCCTTCTCCAACGACGCCTTAATATAGGATCGCATAGCATCATGTTCGGGTACTGATAAGTTGAAAAACCGTCCCTTGGGAAATTTACACCCAGGCATCAACTCAATTGCACAGTCATAACTCCTATGAGGAGGCAAAGGTGCAGACTTACTCTCACTAAATACATCAGAAAAATCGGCCAGATAAATCAGGAATATCATGAGACTGAGGAGAGGTGGAGAAAACAGGAGTGTCCCTAAGAACACACTGACAACCCCAACTCACCACAGACCCAGATTTCCAATCCAAAACTGGATTATGAGTTTGCAACCAGGGAAAACCCAGAACAATAGTATCATGCAGATTATGCAGCACCAAAAATTTACAATTTTCTTGGTGGTCTGGGGTAACTCGCATTATCACCTGGGTCCAAAACTGGGGTTTATTCTCTGCCAAAGGAGTAGCATCAATACCCCTCAAAGGAATAGGCATTCGCAGAGGCTTCATGGAAAAACCACAACGTTTAGCAAAGTCCAAATCCATCAGATTCAACACTGCTCCTGAATCCACAAAAGCCTTAGTGGAAAACGTGGATAAGGAGCAGATCAGAGTAATTGCCAAAAGGAACTTAGGTTGTACACTGCCCACAGCAAATGTGTGTGCAAAACGTTTGTTCAAAAGGTGGCAGCGCCTCCCGTGTAGTTTTACGTTCACGTAAGCGCCGATCAACTTGAATGGCTAATGACAGAATCATCCAGACCAGAGGGAACAGGAAATCCCACCATAACATTTTTTACGGTCTCTGATAAAACCTTCCGAAAGAGAGCTGCCAATGCACTATCATTCCATGTAGTAAGGACCACCCACTTTCGGAATTTTTGACAGTATAACTCTGCAGAATCCTGACCCTGGTTTAAAGCCAACAGTTTTCTCTCAGCTTGATCAACAGCATTAGGTTCATCATACAACAACCCCTAGGCTTGAAAAAATGCATCCACATTAGTCAGAATAGGATTTTCAGGTGTCAGAGAAAAAGCCCAATCCTGGGGATCGCTGCGCAGCAAGGAGATAACAATTTTAACCTGCTGCGCAGAGCTCCTCGGTGAGTTAGGCTTCAAGGCAAGAAATAATTTACAATTATTCTTAAAATTCAGAAATTTAGACCGATCCCCAGAAAACACATCAGGAGTAGGGATCTTAGGTTCAGCAGCATGTGACTGAATGAGGTAGGTGGAAATTCCATGCACTTCAGCAGCAAGTTGCTCCACACGATCAGACATTTGCTTAATCTCCATTAGGGAAAAAAAAATCCTCCTACGGCCCGAGAGCAGACCCCAAAGGAAAGACCGCCCCCACACATGAATTGATGGTGAAACAAGATGAAAACACAAACACAGGCAGGAAAATAGGCTGAGCAAATGATGGGGCCCAAACTAACTAGAAAGGACAGGAAAGGAAAGACACTGTCTGCAATCTGCCAAAAACCCTACAAAAATAATGTCCAATACTTCTGATAACAAAATTATCCCTGAAATCACTAGACTTCTCCCACTATATCAGCTCTCTGAAATATTCTGAGACAGAGCAAAAAGACTCCAATCTAATAGGGGACAAAAAGCAAATTGGCAAATACAGATAAATAAGAGTGGAAATTCAGCACAGCCCCAGCCGGGGCTGGCTGACCACACAAAAAACTGAATAGACCAACAAAATCAAGTGTGAACATTAGCAGAAAAACTTAGCTTGAGCTGACTGGAACAGAGCTGAACACCAAGAGCTGAAAAGCCAGAAGGAATCACCAGCACCAGAATAGGGTGTCAGCTGACTTAAAGCCAGTCTGAAATTCCTGAGGTCCAATCGTCATCCTCATTATCAGGTGGCAGATCTCTACTGATTAAATCAGCCTCACTACCTCCTGTTACCACCAGAGGGAGCCTGGAAGGAGAACTCACAACTGGTAGACCAGAAAATGAACTCACAGCAGCACTCTCAGCCATCCAATATAAAAGCACCTCTACTTGTTCTGGCCTCACGAAATTACACAGATCATCCTGTCACCTCCGTACACCAGCTTCATTTGGTTGCGTAGCAGGCACAGATTGACAAAGTTCTCTCACTGCAGCAGCTACACCACCACCAGCAGCACCATGGCCACGTCCCCTATTTGATGCTCTCCTCATTTTTTACACCCCTAAAAAGTGCAGAGTATTACACGGTCTTTACCACCAGAGGGAGCCTCGAAAGAGAACTCACAACTGGCAGACCAGAAAATGAACTCACAAAATTACCCACCCTTGAGGAGGGGTCACCGAACCCTCATCCATGCCACCAGGCCGATCAGGATGGGCCCGGCGAAAAGCATGAACCAATCTATTGGCATGAATATCAGAGGCAGAGACGCAAGAATTATCCTCCTAGCCATAACCCTTTCATTTGACCAAATACTGGAGTCTCCGTCTAACCAAACGTGAATCCAATATTTTCTCTACCTCATATTCCACATTTCCTTCAACCAACACAGGGTCAGGAGGTGCTGCCATAGGAACCACTGGCTCAACAAACCTCTTCAACAGAGATTTGTGAAATACATTATGGATCTTGAACGTAACTGGAAGAGCCAATCGAAAAGAAACAGGATTAAGAATCTCCAAAATCTTATAAGGTCCAATAAATCTTGGCTTAAATTTTGGAGTTGCAACCTTGATAGGAATATTCTTAGATGACAACCAAACCATATCACCCACTTTAAACCGGGGACCAATGGTCCTATGCCGGTTGGAAAATCGCTGGGCCTTTTCCTGAGAGAGTGACAACTTATCCACCATTTGGTCCCATATCTGCTGCATTCTTTCAACCACAGTGTCCACACCTGGGCAGGACGAAGATTCCACATGCCCTGAAGAGAATCGAGGATGAAGCCCAAAATTACAGAAAAAGGGTGACATCAAAGTGGCAGAACTAGCTCTATTGTTCAATGCGAATTCGGCCAAGGGCAAAAATGAGACCCAATCATCCTGATCAGCAGATATAAAACACCTTAAATAAGACTCCAATGTCTGGTTTGTTCTCTCAGTCTGTCCATTGGTCTGGGGATGAAAAGCGGAGGAGAAGGATAACTGAATTCCCAGATTGGAACAAAAGGCTTTCCAGAATCTGGAAACAAACTGGACTCCTTTGTCGGACACAATGTTCTCAGGAATCCCATGTTACCGAACCACCTGTTGTAAAAACAAGGGCACCAACTCAGCGGAAGATGGCAACTTTGGGAGTGGTACAAGATGGACCATCTTCGAAAATCTATCACAAACCACCCAGATAACAGTCATTCTCTAAGAGACAGGAAGATCAGAAATAAAATCCATTGAGATATAGGTCCATGGCCTCTTGGGCACCGGCAGGGGCATCAGCAACCCACTAGAACGAGAACAGGGTTTAGACCGAGAACAAGTCCCACGGGACTGTACAAAATTCCTGACTTCACGAGATAAGGCAGGCCACCAAAAAGACTGACTCACCAAATCTCTGGTACCAAAAATACCTGGATGACCAGCCAATGCGGAGCAATGAATTTCAGACATCACTCTCTTTCTCCACTGGTCAGGAACATACTATTTTCCCATAGGGCAACACTCAGCTTTATCCTCCTGAAATTCCTCCAGGGCACATCTCAAATCAGACGAGATGGCAGAAAGAACTACCCCCTCACCTAGAATGGTAGTAGGCTCGGTCACATTAAGAAAATCGGCAAAGAAACTCCTAGAAAGGGCGTCTGCCTTAACATTCTTAGTGCCAAGAAGAAAAGAGACCACAAAATTAAAACAGGTGAAAAACAAGGCCCATCTAGCCTGTCTAGGATTCAAGCGTTTGGCCGACTCCAGATAAATCAAATTTTTGTGATCAGTGAGGACCACAACTTGATGTCTAGCTCCCTCCAACCAATGTCTCCACTCCTCAATTGCCCATTTCATGGCCAACAATTCCCGATTCCCCACGTCATAGTTGCGTTCAGATGGGGAGAACTTTTGAGAAAAGAAGGCACAGGGATTCATCTTAGAAGTCACAGGGTACTTTTGGGACAAAACAGCTCCTGCACCAATCTCAGAAGCATCTACCTCCACCTGAAACGGAAGTGAGACATCAGGTTGCCGTAAAACTGGAGCTGAAGTAAATCTCCGCTTAAGCTCCTGAAATGTTGAGACAGCCTCAGGAGACCAATTCAGCACATCATCGCCCTTCTTGGTCAGATCAGTCAGTGGTTTGACAATGTCCAAAAAATTACCTATAAATTTACGATAGAAATTAGCAAAACCCAAAAACTTCTGGAGGGCCTTCAAAGAAGTAGACTGAACCCAATCATAGATGGCCTGTACCTTGGCCGGGTCCATTTCAATAGTCGGCGGAGACAAGATAAATCCCAAAAATGAAATCCTCTGTACACCAAAGAGGCATTTCGATCCCTTAACAAATAGGGAATTCTCCCTCAAAATCCGGAACACAGTCCGGACGTGTTCCACAAGAGAATCCCAATCACTAGAAAAGATCAAAATATCATCCAGATAGATGATCAAAAACATCCACAAAATCACGGAAAATATCATTCATATAGGACTGGAAGACAGAAGGGGCATTAGTGAGCCCAAAAGGCATCACCAGGTACTCAAAATGTCCCTCCGGAGTATTAAACGCCGTCTTCCATTCATCCCCGTGCTTGATGCGAATAAGACTATACGCCCCCCTGAGGTCAAGCTTAGTAAACCAGCAGGCACTCTTAACTCTGGAGAATAAATCAGACATCAGAGGTAATGGGTACTGATATTTAACCGTCATCTTTGTTAAGGGAACGATAATCAATACACGGTCTTAATGAACCACCTTTCTTGGCCACAAAAAAGAAAACCCAGCACCTAAAGGTGATGAGGATGGTCTAATATGACCCTTCTCCAACGACGCCTTAATATAGGATCGCATAGCATCATGTTCGGGTACTGATAAGTTGAAAAGCCGTCCCTTGGGAAATTTACACCCAGGCATCAACTCAATTGCACAGTCATAACTCCTATGAGGAGGCAAAGGTGCAGACTTACTCTCACTAAATACATCAGAAAAATCGGCCAGATAAATCAGGAATATCATGAGACTGAGGAGAGGTGGAGAAAACAGGAGTGTCCCTAAGAACACACTGACAACCCCAACTCACCACAGACCCAGATTTCCAATCCAAAACTGGATTATGAGTTTGCAACCAGGGAAAACCCAGAACAATAGTATCATGCAGATTATGCAGCACCAAAAATTTACAATTTTCTTGGTGGTCTGGGGTAACTCGCATTATCACCTGGGTCCAAAACTGGGGTTTATTCTCCGCCAAAGGAGTAGCATCAATACCCCTCAAAGGAATAGGCATTCGCAGAGGCATCATGGAAAAACCACAACGTTTAGCAAAGTCCAAATCCATCAGATTCAACACTGCTCCTGAATCCACAAAAGCCTTAGTGGAAAACGTGGATAAGGAGCAGATCAGAGTAATTGCCAAAAGGAATTTAGGTTGTACACTGCCCACAGCAAATGTGTGTGCGAAACGTTTGTTCAAAAGGTGGCAGCGCCTCCCGTGTAGTTTTACGTTCACGTAAGCGCCGATCAACTTGAATGGCTAATGACAGAATCATCCAGACCAGAGGGAACAGGAAATCCCACCATAACATTTTTTACGGTCTCTGATAAACCCTTCCGAAAGAGAGCTGCCAATGCACTATCATTCCATGTAGTAAGGACCGCCCACTTTCGGAATTTTTGACAGTATAACTCTGCAGAATCCTGACCCTGGTTTAAAGCCAACAGTGTTCTCTCAGCTTGATCAACAGCATTAGGTTCATCATACAACAACCCCTAGGCTTGAAAAAATGCATCCACATTAGTCAGAATAGGATTTTCAGGTGTCAGAGAAAAAGCCCAATCCTGGGGATCGCTGCGCAGCAAGGAGATAACAATTTTCACCTCCTGCGCAGATCTCCTCAGTGAGTTAGGCTTCAAGGCAAGAAATAATTTACAATTATTCTTAAAATTCAGAAATTTAGACCGATCCCCAGAAAACACATCAGGAGTAGGGATCTTAGGTTCAGCAGCATGTGACTGAATGAGGTAGGTGGAAATTCCCTGCACTTCAGCAGCAAGTTGCTCCACACGATCAGACATTTGCTTAATCTCCATTAGGGAAAAAAAAAATCCTCCTACGGCCCGAGAGCAGACCCCAAAGGAAAGACCACCCCCACACATGAATTGATGGTGAAACAAGATGAAAACACAAACACAGGCAGGAAAATAGGCTGAGCAAATGATGGGGCCCAAACTAACTAGAAAGGACAGGAAAGGAAAGACACTGTCTGCAATCTGCCAAAAACCCTACAAAAATAATGTCCAATACTTCTGATAACAAAATTATCCCTGAAATCACTAGACTTCTCCCACTATATCAGCTCTCTGAAATATTCTGAGACAGAGCAAAAAGACTCCAATCTAATAGGGGACAAAAAGCAAATTGGCAAATACAGATAAATAAGAGTGGAAATTCAGCACAGCCTCAGCCGGGGCTGGCTGACCACACAAAAAACTGAATAGACCAACAAAATCAAGTGTGAACATTAGCAGAAAAACTTAGCTTGAGCTGACTGGAACAGAGCTGAACACCAAGAGCTGAAAAGCCAGAAGGAATCACCAGCACCAGAATAGGGTGTCAGCTGACTTAAAGCCAGTCTGAAATTCCTGAGGTCCAATCGTCATCCTCATTATCAGGTGGCAGATCTCTACTGATTAAATCAGCCTCACTACCTCCTGTTACCACCAGAGGGAGCCTGGAAGGAGAACTCACAACTGGTAGACCAGAAAATGAACTCACAGCAGCACTCTCAGCCATCCAATATAAAAGCACCTCTACTTGTTCTGGCCTCACGAAATTACACAGATCATCCTGTCACCTCCGTACACCAGCTTCATTTGGTTGCGTAGCAGGCACAGATTGACAAAGTTCTCTCACTGCAGCAGCTACACCACCACCAGCAGCACCATGGCCACATCCCCTATTTGATGCTCTCCTCATTTTTTACACCCCAAAAAAGTGCAGAGTATTACACGGTCTTTATACAGAGAAAGAGTGGTCAGCAGAATATTACACTTCCTGCATGCAGAGTGTGTCCACAGAGCCTGTTTTCAGAGTACCCCTAACTAGGCTATTTTGCAGAGTAGCCCCAAAGAGGCTTTTTTCAGAGCATCCCTACAAAGGCTGTTTTGCAGAGTACCCCCTCAGAGGCTGTTTTCAGAGTACCACTACAGGGGCTATTTTGCAATGGACCCCCACCGAGACAGGGTGCCGAGTACCCCCACAAAGCCTGTTCTCAGAGTACCCCCACACAGGAAGTTTCACAGAGAACCCCTACAAAAGCTACTTTGCAGAGCACCCCCAATGAGGCTGTTATTAGAGTACCCCCAGAGAGGCTGATTTCAGAGTAATAAAAGAAGAAGCGATCCAGCTGAGTGCTCTGGTGATTTATTGAATGCTGTTCAAACAACAGAGTGTTGTTAACCATGATTAAGGGCGTCTAGCCAGAAACGCGTTAACATCGCTTCTTCTTTTATTATTGCTGTGCGGCCAGGGCAGGGCCAGATCCGAGTCTGAGGTGCGGTGAGGTCAGACGTGGGTGAGCTGGACTCTCAAACTGATTTCAGAGTACCCCAAAGAGGCAGTTTTGCAGAGTACCCCAAAACAAAGCAGTGTTGGCTACCTCCTCCTCCACCTCTTCCAAACCCACCTCCAACTCCACCTAAACCTTCTCCTCCATTTAGACCTGATCCTCCTTGTTCAAGCTTATTATTTTTTTAATTCTGTTATTTTAAGTCTTTTCCCTTTCCACATTTGGTTGCAGGGCAATTGTCCTGCTCTTACCCCTATTTTGCTTTCTTTTGCAGGCCCCTACTCCTTACTACCACTATTTTGCAGAACAAAAGTTAGGGCCCCCACTGTCTTCTATGGTGTTCGGGGTCAAGTTTGGGTCAAGTTCTGCTACCCGAACCAAACTTTGGACTACAGTTCAACCGATCCCGTCAAACCAGAACAACCATGGGTCAGCTCATCGCTACTGGTAACTTACAGTACTTGCTAGTTACTAATCTCAGTTCTTTCTATTGGTTAAATCTTGTAGCCTAACTGGCCAAATTATAATAATTTTAAGGGACTGTCCTTATGATTTCCAGACCTGCTCAGCTGTAACAGTACCATATTGGTCACTACTCCAGGTTTCTAATTGGGAAAGTCTCAAAGGAGATTAATGAATTGCAAGGTCTCTGAAACTTTGTGTCCTAATTTGTCAGCACCAGGCTCTTGGTACAAAACATTTATTCCAATTTCTGTATACAATTAAAAAACACTAGGTGTGATGTTCTACCATATTTTTCCTGAAATATTTGTTAACTTTGTATATTACAGCAGGTTTTTTTTACTTTAATGCTCTATATCTAACTGAAAGGGTTTTAGAATACAAGCAAATATATAGCTCTTGTGCAATTTCATGTATGCCCATGCACTGTCAGTAAATATAGTTCATGTCTAAAAAAAATTTGTGTCATTTATCAGATGGAAAACTGCTGGTAAAGCATTTATTATAAATGTGCTCCAATATTCAATGCAAGTTCAAGGACTTGCCCTTTTCTTGTATTACTAAATATTTTATGATGTATATTTTTATAAAGCTGAGAACAAGTTATTCACTATTGTGAATGGAACACATACAAAAAAAAAACATATACTGCTTTGCAGATAAAGTGTCTTTTAATTGATCATTCAATACTGTGCTGTGAAATAGTGCAAGGCATAAAAGCTTCCTTCACTTGTGTGATTTCACTGGATGCATTTGGAAGTGTGTCTGTACCTGCTGTTACACCATTCTGTTCTCAATGCGTACTCTGTATCACTGATCACTTGAGTACACTAAATTACAGCTCTTAAATGAAAGGGCATTCTTTAATAATAACTGAGTTTCCTTTAAAATATTTATAATCCAAATAGAGCTACTTTTATTAAAAAGACAGATTTTTCTCTTGTGGCTCCTTAGTCTTTTTTTCCAGGTACTTTAATATTCATGATGCTCAGATGAGTGTGCTTAAAGGTCAGGCATTTTGCAATAAAAAATTCAAGGTATATATAGAGGACACAATTTTTTTGAATACATAATTGCTCTATGCTGAATTGCTGGAAATTGTTTATAGTATATGAATATACTGCTAAAATGCTTGTTTGGCTCATTAAAATATTGCCAGTGTTATACCTCAGTGAAAGCCGAGTACATTCTTGCCAGCTCTTGTTCAAAGAAGCACTCCCAGCAAAGTTTTATCCTCTTACTATATTGCAATCATCACATTATACGGCACTATGTACTTACTATTGCTCAATTTGCCCTTTACCCAGATAATTCTTCTGTTTTCCATTAGGTCTATGATATCACATGATTAAAAACTGATTAATATAATCACCGCGCTATCAGATCTAAAAATGCTACCAAGATACTTGCTCTCACCATGAGAAATCAGGATACTTGGTAAATACAGAAAAGATGGTTCCAATAGAACTATGTGTAGAGCTGGATAGAAAAACAAAAGCGGGGGTTGTTTTTTTACAAAATTTTTTCTATGTATATATAAACCATCAGGTGTAAAGTATAAGATTGTACAAATAGTTGTACTTACGGGTTTGAACATTCCAGATGTATGTAGATACTTTATTGCTCAGATTATGTAGCCCATGATACACTGACTTTTTTATATCGCTCAATGTGGACTTCTAGCCCGTTGGTGCAAGTCACTGCAAGAGGTGTATTAATATTAAAAAGTACAGTATGGATAAAGATCACAGCATTTTATGCGTTAATAAACTCTGCGCCTCCTTGCCGCCAGGCGCCTACATACATCAGACCACCCATGGCCTACTAACCTCAGGAGCTTCATTTTTATCTCGGTCTCGACACCTACTATACTGCCAACGATTCAAAAAGTGAGTACCAAAGATCCATTTGATTGCATGGGCTGCATTTATTAACGCATAAAATGCTGTGATCTTTATCCATACTGTACTTTTATAATATTAATACACCTCTTGCAGTGACTTGCACCAATGGGCTAGAAGTCCACATTGAGCGATATAAAAAAGCCAGTATATCATGGGATACATAATCTGAGCAATAAAGTATCTACATACATCTGGAACGTTCAAACCCGTAAGTACAACTGTTTGTACAATCTAATACTTTACACCTGATGGTTTATATATATACTGTGAGGTGCCAAGGGGAGAAGTACTAGAAAACAGGTATATTTCTCCCCGTTTCATTTCATTTGTCTCCCTGTACTGATGATGAAGCCAGTTTATTTCACTGTAATCCAGTCCTGGTTTCCTTAGTGATCAGCATGGAAAGCACTGGTAGTTCCCCCTCCATTAATTCAATCCAGGTTTTGGTTTCCTGACTGGTCCAGCTGATATAATCAGGAGGAGCTGGGAGCTCTCAATCTATCTCGTCTGCTGAGCTGGGAGCTGACACAGTAAGATTACATGGACTTCTTTGCTGTTATATAGGTTTATTTTGTAGTTAGCCTGCTATTGTTAGTTAGTGGCCAGACAGCCTTAGATGTTTTATTTCATGTTTGGCATGTGTAACATTGAGTAACAAGTGTGCACAATAAATATGCCGTGTTCATATCCATGTGGAACTTGCTAGTCTGCTGAAGTGACTTCATAGCCACACGCTTGTGCCAAAGCAAAGATCCCAGCTGAGCTATCTATTCCCCACAAATGGTGTTTCGAATGCGGGCACTTGTGGCTGCTGGACTGTGACTGCAGAGAAAACGCTGTGTATGTCCTGGCTGAAAGCTTCTGCGCTTTTGAAGAGCCAAGAGTCCAGTAATATGGAGGAACTAGTGAAGCAGTTATTGCAAGCAAATGTGCAACAACAGCAGACTAATACTTGCTTCCAGAAGGCTCTGGAGCAGCAACACCAGATGCAGCAAGAGCAGTTGGAGGCAATAAAACAGGCCTTGGTTCGGCAACCCCGAGATGAGGGAGACCGTGCACAAAGCGCTGCTAGTGCGCAGAAAGCCGTACAGAAGACTTTGCTTAAAATGACCGCAGACGATGATGTGGAAGCATACCTCACTGTGTTTGAACGTATTGCAGAACGTGAGCACTTACCGCTGGACAGATGGGCTGAGGTAGTTGCTCCATTTCTGAGCGGAGATCCACAAAAGGCCTATTACGATCTGAGTGGAGCGGATGCTATGGACTATATCAAACTCAAAGGCAAAATCCTGGCAAGACTGGGAGTAAACACGTATGTACGCGCACAGAGGGTGCATTTATGGAATTTTGTGGAGCATCAGCCAGCCCGCTCACAAATGCATGATCTCATCCATCTAGTAAAAAAATGGCTGCAACCCGAGGCTTTGACGTCCGCACAGATGGTGGAGCGTGTTGTTCTAGACAAGTACCTGCGGTCCTTACCCGCTAAGATCCAGAGGTGGGTTGGACAGGGTGACCCAACTACCGCTGACCAGTTGGTGAATATGGTCGAATGCTACAATGCTTCTGAAAGCCTACTCCAAGGGACGTTAGCACCCCACTGGCTCCCCAAGAAATCACTGGAGAGTCCTGCGAAACCTACTTCATCTTCAAAAGAAGAGAACGTCACAATGAAGGGTAGCAGACCTACAAAGGACTATGGAGGTGGTACGGGCTCACATGAAGCCAGCAGACCTCGTCTGGGATCTCCATCGAGAAGACAAGGGCCTATACAATGTTGGCGATGTCGCGGGCTTGGCCATGTAGCAGCTAACTGCCCAATGACTACAGAGCCAATGGACTGTAACGCTATGAGGCGTCTTTCGTTATATGTGCAGTCAGTCTGTGTGGCGGAGACCCTCACGGGAAATGAACAACACGTGTGCCACGTCGAGGTTGACGGTTATAGTGTGAATGCCGTCTTGGATTCCGGCAGTCAAGTAACATTGGTACATGCCAGTTTGGTGGACTCTAGCGCCCTAACGAACTTAACCGTGGGCATTAGTTGCATCCATGGGGATACTAAGAACTACCCCACTGCCTGGGTTACTCTTGCCACGCCAGTAGGGACCAAAAGACATCAGGCAGCAGTCATAAGGTCTATGGGACACAGTGTAATCCTGGGAAGAACATGTAAATCAATCAGCCGCGGAGACACCATCACATGTTTCTCAACGCAAGCAATGACTAGCCAGGTCTTTCACCGGGAAGGAACAACCACGGGAAGGGCAGTCTCCAATGAAGGAAACCACCTATGCCAAAACATGGTATCCATCCACAGACAGCTGTTTCGGGGTATTGCCGCTCATCAGTGTGGAGTAGGAAATTGGCTAGTAGGAGCAATGCCTAGTAAAAGACTATGAAAATGAGGATGAGTGACCTCATGGAGATCAACATCCAACACTGCGGAGACACCATCACATGTTTCTCAACGCAGTGATTCTAGAGCAATGCCCCCATCCCTTATGGGAAATATGCAAAAACATGTAAATCAATCAGCCGCGGAGACACCATCACATGTTTCTCAACGCAAGCAATGACTAGCCAGGTCTTTCACCGGGAAGGAACAACCATGGGAAGGGCAGTCTCCAATGAAGGAAACCACCTATGCCAAAACATTGTATCCATCCACAGACAGGTGTTTCGGGGTATTGCCCCTCATCAGTGTGGAGTAGGAAACTGGCTAGTAAGAGCAATGCCTAGTAAAAGACTATGAAAATGAGGATGAGTGACCTCATGGAGATCAACATCCAACACTGCGGAGACACCATCACATGTTTCTCAACGCAGTGATTCTAGAGCAATGCCCCCATCCCTTATGGGAAATATGCAAAAACATGTAAATCATTCAGCCGCGGAGACACCATCACATGTTTCTCAATGCAAGCAATGACTAAACTACTAAAAATCTCCCATTTGCGTACCTCAGTATATCACCCTCAGACTGATGGTTTGGTGGAGCGCTTTAACAAAACCCTAAAGGGAATGTTGAAAAGGGTGGTGGATAAGGACGGGAGAGATTGGGATGCCCTACTACCATACCTCCTGTTCGCTATACGTGAGGTACCCCAATCCTCCACAGGCTTTTCACCTTTTGAGTTGGTTTATGGGCGGTGTCCTAGAGGCCTGTTAGATATTGCCAAGGAGACTTGGGAACAAGAGGTGACTCCTTATCGCAGTGTAATTGAACACATAATACTTATGCCCCAGGGATTATTCCAGTACCGAGATATGCCATTTGGGTTGCATGGTGCCGCAGCCACCTTACAACGTCTAATGGATATTGTCCTAAAACCCCATGGCCAGTATGCATCCGCGTACTTGGACGACATCATTATCTTTAGCGATGACTGGGACATGCATTTGTCAAAAGTACAAGCCGTCTTAGACTCCCTAAAAACAGCTGGGTTGACTGCCAATCCCAAGAAATGTACGTTGGGATTGGAAGAGGCTCGCTATCTGGGATATAGCATAGGGAGAGGCGTCGTGAAACCTCAAGCCAATAAAGTGGACGCTATTCAAAATTGGCCACGACCGGTAACCAAAAAACAGGTTGGAGCTTTTTTAGGGATCGTTGGTTATTATAGGCGGTTCATCAAACATTTTGCAACCATCGCAGCTCCTCTCACAGATCTTACTAAGGGGTCGAAATCTGTCACAATAAAGTGGAACGCAGAAGCAGAGGAGGCCTTTCAGCGATTGAAAACAGTCCTCTGTGACCAACCAGTGTTGGTTGCACCAGACTTTAAACGGGAGTTTATTGTCCAAACGGACGCCTCTGGGGTGGGCCTCGGCGCGGTTTTGTCTCAAGAAGTAAATGGCGAGGAACACCCAGTGGCCTATCTAAGCAGAAAGCTTACGAGAACAGAAAAGAACTACAGTGTAGTTGAGCGGGAAGCCCTGGCTGTGAAATGGGCCCTGTGCACCTTGCACTATTATTTACTAGGTCGCCAGTTTAGACTAGTGACGGACCATTCGCCCCTAACGTGGATGTCCCGGGCTAAAGAAGGCAATGCGCGGGTGACACGCTGGTTCTTAGCATTACAAGGGTTTAAATTTTCCGTTGAGCACAGGGCGGGCACAGCACACAGAAATGCAGATGCATTGTCTAGAACGCACTGCTTGGTGACTCGTCGTGTCCGACCCCACGGGCTCGAACATAGGAGGGGGGTGTGTGAGGTGCCAAGGGGAGAGGTACTAGAAAACAGGTATATTTCTCCCCGTTTCATTTCATATGTCTCCCTGTACTGATGATGAAGCCAGTTTATTTCACTGTAATCCAGTCCTGGTTTCCTTAGTGATCAGCATGGAAAGGACTGGTAGTTCCCCCTCCACTAATTCAATCCAGGTTTTGGTTTCCTGACTGGTCCAGCTGATATAATCAGGAGGAGCTGGGAGCTCTCAATCTATCTCGTCTGCTGAGCTGGGAGCTGACACAGTAAGATTACATGGACTTCTTTGCTGTTATATAGGTTTATTTTGTAGTTAGCCTGCTATTGTTAGTTAGTGGCCAGACGGCCTTAGATGTTTTATTTCATGTTTGGCATGTGTAACATTGAGTAACAAGTGTGCACAATAAATATGCCGTGTTGATATCCATGTGGAACTTGCTAGTCTGCTGAAGTGACTTCATAGCCACACGCTTGTGCCAAAGCAAAGATCCCAGCCGAGCTATCTATTCCCCACAATACATAGAAAAAATTTTGTAAAAAACAAACCCCCTTTTTTTTTTATCCAGCTCTACACATCGTTCTATTGGAACCATCTTTTCTGTATTTACCAAGTATCCTGATTTCTCACGGTGAAAGCAAGTATCTTGGTAGCACTTTTAGATCTGATAGCACGGTGATTATATTAATCAAATTGTATTTCTAGTTTGACAGGTAGGCACAGAACCTGATCCTTTATCACCTGCAGCTCTTTACTAGCTCTTGAACCAAATCTCATATATAGAAGCGCCAGTGTTTATTTATTCTTATCTGTATGATTAAAAACTGACTAGCTGAAACCTTCTAAGCTCTATGTAGAAATAAGAGGTCAATTTTCATTGTATGTCATGAGTCACTGCAAAAGTCACTGGCAGGGGGAGGAGGGAGCAGCTAGGTCAGGAGATGAAGAGGTGAATGCTTTTTGCAGGGACAAGACACTTCCTGTTTCTACACAGAGCACAGAATAAAGAATTTACTGGGTAGAAAGGCAAAATGAGCAATTGTAAGTACATAATCCTGTATAATATGATGATTGCAATATATCAAGAGGAGGAAAACTGTGGTGGAAGGGCTTATTTAATTAAGCCATTCTGAAAGCAAATTCTGTAAACTTGCTCTGAAAAATTTTATTGGTTGATCTATCATACTAAAAGATATACATTTTAACACTGGAGCAGACAAGGTAAGATGTGATGCTTGTTTTTTGTCTAATGCAATAATCAGTTATTACATGCATTTCAACATGTGATGAGGTCAGCTTACGTGGAGTCGATTTCTTTAGAGTGGACCCTCTGGGTCGTGGCACCCACCCACCTAGGGTGAGCTGACCTTGTGAGGAACCACCCCCTATACAGGGAGTGTCAGGGGCAAGTCCAAGGGGGTGAGCCACCACGACTGCTGGAACCAGACGGCCGGCTCAAGTAGACACTAGGTACGAGTGTCTGACGACAAAGGACGTGCCGTAGACAAGACAAGACAATACGTGAATTCAAGGTATCTTCATTAAGGCAAATTCAGGAAAATATTAGGTGCAAAACGTGATAACAGGCAAAACACAACAAGGTGCGTGTGTGGCACGCCAAGGTCCATGGCATGGTACGTGCCAGAAGGTAAGCCCAGTTACCAGCAAGGACACGATGGCATCGGACTCCGGACAGCTGGCAAGGATCAGGGCATCAGGCTTGCGGACACCAGCTCCGGACATCAGGTCGCAGTCTTCATGCTTATGATCTCTGGCAGTGATGGCAGGTTCTGGGAATCCAGCAGGCAAACCAGGGTACAGGCAAGGAGGCACAACAGATCTCCAGACATGGTGCATGTTAGGGAACACGCCGAGGTCCAAGGCAAGATTCCAGGTGCGTGCTAGGGGCACACCAGGGTCCAGGGCAAAGTGCAAGGTGCGTGTGTAGGGGACGCGCCAGGTTCAACGTGCAAAGTACGGTGCGTGTGTAGGGGACACGCCAGGGTTTAAAGTTCAACATATGAGACAGGGTGCGTGTGTAGAGACACGCCAAGGTTCAAAGTCCAAGGCAAGGTCCTGCGCGTGCCGAGGGACACGCCAGGGTCAGGGTAAAAGGCAAGGGCCTGCGCGTGCCGAGGGACACGCCAGGGACAGGGTTCAAGGCAGAGTCCTGCGCGTGCATAGGGGCACGCCAGGGTCAAGGTTCAAGGCAGAGTCCCGCGCGTGCAGAGGGGCACGCCAGGGTCAGGGTTAAAAGCAGAGTCCTGCGCGTGCAGAGGGTCTCGCCAGGGTATAGGCTAGGACCTGTGCGTGCTAGAGGGCACGACAGGGTACATGGCAAGACCTGCGCGTACTTTTACAGAAGCACGGGGAGGTATGCCACGGGGCAGGCGAGGGCCTGAGCGTGCTAATAAAGGAGCACGCAAACACAGTGCAGAGACAGCATGGGTGCAAGGAAGCACAGACAGCACGGCTGGGGCACTGGCTAGCTGGTCAGGCTCCAGCACAGACAGGCGGGCAAGACTCCAGCGAACCCAGTTGGGGCATAACAGGCGACACAGCTGTCACTGGCCGATGAGCACGGCTGAGGCACAAGCAGGCAGGCACGGCTAGGCCGGGCACGGCTGAGGCACAGGAGGCTAGGAAGGCCAGGCGCATGCAAAGAGCACACGATGAAACAAGGCAAGGCGAGAAACAAGGTAAGACAAGGTACAGGGCAAGGAGCAGAACGTAGGCAGAAACACAGAGTCAAGTGAGAGAGAGAACAGAGCTAGTAGCTGAGCGTAGGCCGAAGCCCAGAACCAGGTCAAGGGGGAGACCTTGAGACTAGCCCCGGAATGTGCCAGAGAGAACAAAAGGTAAGAGAGGAGATAGTTCCCTAGCAACGGCGTGCAGCCATGAGGTAAGGCGCGTATGCACACTGCTCCAGGCATCTTGCAGCACAACAGTCATGAGGTGCGTGTGCACACTGCTTCCAGTGATCTTGCAGCATGAGACATAACGGGCATGAGAATTCAGTGCACATGCACACTGCTCCAGGGGTC